>NC_066603.1:795000-997500 GCF_905475345.1 Vespula vulgaris | reverse complement strand
CTTCTTCTTTGAGAAACGTATTTTCCTGCCTCGAAGAATACCACCTGGATTTGCTCTTTCTCTCAATCTCTCTTTCTCTCTTTTTCTCTCTCGTTCTCACTCTCTCTCTTTCCCTTAGTTTTCCGAGTAAGCACACATACACACACACATATATATATACATGATCGTTGCTTAGTCTAGAAAGTTGGCGGTACTTGGTGGTATCGTCGTCTCGAAGGTATGCACCTGCAAAACGTTCTCTCCTGCACTTTTACTGCCGTGTGCAAAATTACGTCGAATATTAATGCCTTCGAAGTTGGTTTCTAGTGGAACAAGAAAGGAAGGAAGGAAGGAAGGAAGGAAGGAAAGAAGGAAGGAAGAGAGGATAACCCTAAGGAGCAATCGGAGCGAGGAAAAGATCGTGGATGATCCCCTCGACGAGACGACCTTGAAGTTTTCCCTTCTATCCATCTCTTTCTTTCTCTCTTCTTCTCTATCTTTCTTTCTTTCTTTCTTTCTTTCTTTCTTTCTTTCTTTTTTCTTTGCCCTTCTCTCCTACCTCCGTTTCATTCTAACACTTTGAACAAGAACGAAATGCAATAGAAGAAAGTAATTAAAAACCTTGTCGGAGATATGTAATGTATACAAAAAGAAATTTAAAGGAATAGAGTAATTTGCATAGTCGAAGAAGCTTATCAACGTTTATTTACGCGAATTCTACCTTGAGGTATATCGAGAAATCTTTTAAATCCCGGATTTAAATAAGAAATTTCATTTGCAAGATGAGTATCATTCGAAATTCTAATAAGCAAAAAATATTTTGCTTCCTTCCCCTTTTGCTTCTTTTTCTTTCTCCTTTCTTTCCTCTTTTCTTTTCCTTTCTTTTCTACTTTCTTTTTTTCCTTTCTAACATCCTGTCTATCTATCTCCGTATCTATGTCTCTCATACATTCTTAGTAGTTTTTCCTTGGAATATCTATCGAATAGTAGTCGGACGAAAAAGAGAAAATATGATAAACGCAAAGAGATACTTGAAAACGTTTCAATGAGATATTGATTCAACGTAATTGACATCATAGATATATTTGTTGTTACGACGAAAGATCATAAACTTTGGAATGTCTCTCTTGGCATTATGATAATTATTCGAATAAGTGATAGATGGTAAAGATACTTAACTCGAATAATTATAATTATAATATAACTCGATATATAATATAAAACGAAAGTTTTTAAAGGTCGCTTGGAGACTTTCGTAATTCTTAGATATCGTTCGCCGATAAAGGACGAATTAAAATTCGTCTAACTAAAAATGACATTCTCGATATCCTTTCTCTTTTTACTACTTTATTCTACCGTTTCTTTTTTTTTCGTTCTTTCTTTCTTTCTTTTTTCTTCTTCCTTTTCTTCCTCTTATTTCGCGTTCCTTCTCTTTTCATTAAAATCATCATCGAAGCTTTTTCCTTCCTCGAACGCGTCACACTCAGCTAGGATAAAAGAGTCTCCGATAATGAAGTCCCAACGAAAGCACTTAAAATGCAAATCACGGGCGACGCGTTAGAGAGATTTTAATTATACGTTGACACGCACGTAAATATGCCGTGTGTCGTTTTGTGACGTAAGCATAGATACATACGTCATATATTTATCTGCCTGGGATATATGTACGTCAAACGTAGCGATATATATATATATATATATATATATATATATACATACAGTTGTAATAATATATATAATATCTATAGTTCGACACGTAAAACTTATTTCAGAATTGAACTAAACTCGGAATAATAATAATAATAATAATAATAATAATAACAAAAAATGTTATAAAACGTATATATATATATATATATATATATATATATATATATACTCATTATATAAAACATGAATGAGAATTTACGTAAATGCACAAACAAATAACTTCAACATGAATTACATATACGAAAACATTTCATTATTTCGTAGTTGGAATAAAAATAATCTGCGTAAAAGTTGTGAAAATAAAGAAGGAAAAAAAAGGAAAGAAAAACAAAGGAAGAAAAGACAACAAATGCGTACAAACAAAAGCTACTTTTAGTAAAACATAGATATGCATAGAACGGACTCAACATGATCCACGTTTAATCGTGAACCAGTAAACATCCTTGTTGGAAGATAATCCTCTTCTCTCTCGTGTGTACGAACGAGAAAGATATGTATATCTATATATCTATATATTCATACATACATATATACCTTATATACTATATATACATTATATATATACATAGATATATATATATATATATACACATATATACACGCGTGTGTCGATACGTCTCTAATCCTCGTGTAATTAGCAGACAAAACACGTAGCGAGTAGTGACCCCCAAGCGTATACATATATGTACCTATACTACATATGAAAGGTACATATATAATAGAATAGTATATAGAATGGAGTAGAAGGAAGATAGAACACAGAGAGAGAGAGAGAGAGAGAGAGAGAGAGATGTGGAAGTACCGCACGGAAACACCATAGTCCTCGATGGGGACCCCTAATATAGCATACCGCAGCATAATGCAGCATAATAAAGCGGGGTATAGCCGTTGGTACGTTGAGATATAGACAGATAAGGGGGTTCTTAGTGTTGGTAGAAGCTAGAGAGACAACGAGAGAGACAGAGAGAGAGACAAAGAGAGAAAATTCTAGAGTACATCGAAAGCATAGTGAGACGAACATAGCGTTGCTCCCAGTGGCATACGTGAACACAGCAGATGGGTTCTATCCTATACAACCACGTCTCCAACACATTTACCTACAACGTAGAGAAATGAACGCTCGCGCACCGTTAAGCTCGGCAGCACGCTTTCCACCCTCTCTATCACCCTCTCTCTCTCTCTCTCTCTCTCTCTCTCTGTCTCTGTCTCCTTCACTCTCCTCTTACTCCATCTCCCCTCCCCCCATCTCTCACCCAACGCCACCTACTCTCTCATTATCCCAACACAATGAACGTTCTCTCCGGCCGGTATTGGCATTCGTGCGAATTCCAATAGAATTTAATTGGAGAAGATTGAACCGGTATATGTACGTACGTACATACATACGCACGCATGTAGATATATAGATATGTGCGGATATACATAGAGCAAACATACGTTTGTATTTGTTGGCACCTGCACGCACTCTCTCTCTCTCTCTCTTTCTCTCTCTCATACTATTTCCAAACGAAAAACGATCGGTTATACGTATTTCATTGAACGTCGCTTTCAACTATGTGTATATTCCTTCAAAGTGACTTCCCTGTGTCGAAGTTACTACAGTGGAAATGATTTTCCTGGTTTATTAATTCATTGAGGAGAGGGGGAGAGAGAGAGAGAGAGATAGTGCTATTACTCATCTCTGGTTGGTTGTTTCCTTTCCTTTTATCTTCATTTTCTTTTTCTTTTTTTTCTTTTTTTTTCCCTTTCTTTTTTCATTTTTTTATTTTGCATTTAATTGATCTTTATCTCTTGACGAGTTAATTCATTAATAATTTAACATTTGATTTCAACTTCGTTTTATAATCCGCTCTTATCATATCATTTTTTTTTCATTTCTCTTCTTTTTTCTTTTTTTTTTTTATTCTTTTTTATTGTATATCTATATTGTACGCGCGTGAAACTGGAAATAAATTATTCGAAAATCTAGCTTATTATCGTCATATGCGATACCATGCGCCATATATACGTAGATGTATGTACACTTGAAATTAATTCATCATAATTTCTCTCTCTTATTAACATGTACAATAGGTAGACACGTATGTGTCGCATGCGTACGTACACGTACATCTGCTCAAATTAATTCTTAAAAATCTCCCTTATTATCATATGCAATATATATATATATATATATATATATATATATATATATATATACATACATACTCATACATATATTGTATACACATACGCTTACATCCGAAATTAATTCTTAAAAATCTCCCTTATTATTCCATATACAATATATACCTAGTTACCCACACGGACGAAAGTATCGAATATCCGGACGATATATTCTATATCCATATACATAAACACACACACACACATATATCGACGAACGACGTGATGCCTTCGGAATAATAATTCGGAAGAGAAACGCACCCCCGTTGTATGAAATATGATGCAATACGGGTTGCGTTTTCCGATCAGTGCACCTCTCGCGCGGTCCGTCGAGATCCGAGCGTATGTATTTCGTGATTGCAAATTCGCTTTACATTAATTACGCGGAGAGGGACGCGAATCCGTATTGACATAGAGGTGGTAGGAGACCATTGCGAGGTTCGGACAACGGGGAGAAGAGTTGAACGGTGGATGGGTGGGAGAGTGGGTGGGAGTACCTCAATTCCATAGAGGTTTAATTTGTTTTCGATTTACGTGCAACACGCAAAGTAAATAAAGCTTTTGATGGAAGGTACGTGTATAAACGCGCGTCCATCTCGCGGCGAACGAGTATGGCAGACGTCGTTGAAAGTGATCGAACCTGCCAACCCGTTTGAGTGGCCGTTCGAAGTTTCCTCCTTTTTATCTGTTTATCTTTTTATCTTTTTTCTTTCCTTTCTTTTTTTTGTGTTCCTTCTTTTTTTCGTTTCCTTCTCGTTTTTTGTTTTGTAGTCTCCACCTCTCTCTCTCTCTCTCTTGCATCTTTCTCTGTTCGTTTCTCTGCGTCTCTCTCTTTTTTTTTATCTTCGTCCCTTATTTTTATTTCGAACGCCATGAAAATAATCCATTCCTGTCGATGCAAATTTTCACTGCATTCCAAATATTATCGACTTCGCGTTTCGTGGTACCTAACGAAATTAAAAACAAAAAATATATATATATATATATTTGTAAAATATTATATATGTAAAACATACCTATAGGATTCGAGGTTCATCAAGCATCATGATTTTGTTTCTTTTTCTCCCTTTTCTTTTTTCAAGTTTCGTCGGATAATAACTTCATCTCGAGCACTTATAATAAATTATTGAAAGTAATTAAACTGTACCATTTGGTATACTCCGCGTCGTAAATATATCTCAATCGAAATAAAAGAACAAAACAGATCGAAGGAAAAGAGAAAAAGAAACATCATCGAATCTATCGAAACAATATCAATTAATAATCTAATTAATTAAAACGAACGAAATGATATATATACACTTGGTTTTTTAATATCACAAAGTTTTCATTTTCATAAAACAATTCATTTCATTCCCACTCCCTGTCCCTTCAACCCCTTCTCTCTCCCTTTTTCTTTCCAAACACCTGCAGTAATTCTAATAAATTCATAGCTAGCAAAGTAAAGCAGGAAAGTTTATTACGATCGAAGTAGCATACGCGCGAATTCGTAAGTTACGCGGGAGGATTCGAAGAACGCGGGTGGTCGCAATGAAAGAGAAAGAGAGTGTGTGTGAGAGCAAGAGAGAAAGAGAGAGAGAGAGAGAGAGAGAGAGAGAGAGAGAGAGAACGGCTTTTGAGTCGGGTTAAAAGACCTCATACCTCTTCGGGTACATAAACCGCCTTAATGCACCCTCGGTAGCAGGCCATTACACCGCGCGCATACACCCCACCAACGCAACCCCCTCTACCTCCACCTGGAAAGTTACCCCTCTGAAGCATCACCCCTTCGCCCTCTTCATAGTCCCTTCTACTCGCTCATAGCCCCCTCTTACTCGTTGCGACCCTCTCTTTCTCTCTCTCTCTCTTTCTCTTTCTCTCTCTCTCTCTCTCTCTCTCTCTCTCTCTCTCTCTCTCTCTCTCTCTCTCTCTCTCTGGCAGTTCTCGCACGCACACCGACGAGCTCGAACGTTCAGCCACCCCTTAACGCATATTTACGCCGTTATCGAGCAGGTAGAGTAGCTGAAATTTACACTGCCAGTCGCGATACGTTATTTCCACGAGCGAGCATTAACGCGACACACCTCTCTCTCTCTCTCTCTCTCTCTCTCTCTCTTTCTCTTTTTTTCTTTCTCTTTCTCTTTCTCTCTCTCTCTCTCTCTCTCTCTCTCTCTCTTTCTCTTCCTCTTCCTCTATGAACGCGTTATATCATGCCCGTTTCTCGTGGAAAGAAAACGAGCCGATTAAAAATTAAATAACGTGTTGTATACGCGTCTACCTCTAGCACGTAAATCCCCACGTGCGAAATCGTCACGAAAATATATATTTTCCGTCTTTTTTTCTTTTTGTTTTTCTGCTGTTTTTATATTTTGTTTTTGTGTCGTGTTTTTCTTTCTCTTGGACTCTTGTATTTTTGTATCTTTATTTCGTTCGACGTTGCATCCTTTTGTACATCTTTCGTCCTCGTCTTCGTCGCGCGTGTCGCGATATATTCATATTTTTTACTGGATTAGTATGTATTCGTTTATGAAATGTTTCATTCATTCGATTTACGAAACGGTATTTTTATCAATCAATTCTAACTTAACGCTATTTATTTCTAGGGAATAGAAAAAAATTATTGTTAGACGTCTGTGATGGATAATGTTAGCATAAGAAACGAGTATATTTCCTGAAACTTTATTAATATTTACTGCATTCTATTTCTCATTGTTCTCTTAATATACGTGTTTATATTACATATATATATATATATATATATATATATATATTCAGACACATTTATATATATATAGTTTGCAGTTTTTCACCAGCATTTATTGTCATCTAAAAAGATCAGAGAGAAAAAGAAAAATACGAAGATATAGATCATAATTTTCACATTCGAGTTTAAAAACGTATTCCCTTTGGGGAAGGGTAAAGATGTAACTTTTCGGTGTTGGCTTTTCCCCTATTATCAAGCACAGTAGATATATACATTTTAGTACATATCAAGCATAGATAGATACATATATACATACGTATATATTATACATGGATCGACACACGTGTACACCGCAAAGCTATTAACGAGTATGTCCACGGAAAAATACGATCGGTCTCTGTAATCTAGAAAACTGGGACAGTTTCGTTCGACTCGTGAATTAAAAAAAAAAAAATAAAAAGAAAAGATCGGAGCGAAAAGAAGAGAAAAAAAAGAAAAAAGAAAAAAGAAGAAGGAACACAAAAAGGGTCCAGAACATTTCTTTCTTCCTTCTTTTTTTTTCCTTTTCTTTTCTTTTCTTTTTTTTTCATAGGACTCACGCACTCATGTACGAGAGAGCGAAAATTTTAACGCGGGATCTTTTTTCCGTTCCTTCTTTTTTTTTTTTTTTTTTTTTTTTTTTTTAAATCTGGATGACGAGGTTGATTCGGGTAAAGGAAAAGACAAAAAGAGAAAAGAGAAAGAGAAAGAGAAAGAAAAAATCTATCGGATGAATTTTCGTTTCACTTTGGTTGATTGCCGAAGAACACACGTAGTAGGTATCTGCATAGCTACCTAGGGCGATCCTTTTTATTGAAATCCGCCTTCCGTGTTCCCACCCACTCATATTTTCCTCTCACAATGTATTCTCTTTCTTTCTCTCTCTCTCTTTCTCTCTCTCTCTTTCTCTCTCTCTCTCTTTCTCTCGTGTAGCAAATTCAACACCAGACAGACCCTCGACTCGTACTCGCCCTTTTGAAGACCAAGTGGTCTATTCTCATGCATATATTCGTAGACATGTATGTTCCGCATCGCGACCACTTACAGTCGTCGAACAATCGCCCCTCGATTTTGAATTTTCATACGCGAGAGACAATGTTCTTCTCCGTTCTCGTATCTACCATACGATATTCCGCTACCGATCTTTTTTTAATTTTTTCTTTTCTTTTCTTTTCTTTTCTTTTTTTTCTCTATCTTTATCCTTAACTACTTTTGTCGAGAAAAAAAAAAAAGAATATTTAATCCCTAGATGGATGAATGAATTCCCGATTGTTTATCATTTTTCTCTCATTTTTTATCTTTTAATTTTTCTTGAAGGATAGAAGAAAAAATAAGAGATAGGTGAAGTATACATATACATATATATATATATATATATATATATATATATATATATATAGGGAAAGAGAGAGAAAGAGATGAATAAGAAATTTTTGAAAAATATTTACCCGTTAAGGTGTACCCAGATCACCAGGGACGAATTAATGTCCCTTTTACTTTGTTTGCCCCAAGTTATTAGTCGGCCTTCTTCGCTTCGCTTCGAGAAAGTCGAGAACTGAGAACTGCATTAAGTGGATGGACGACTTATTCCCCGAGTCGCTTCTTGCTCGGAAAACAGTCTCCATCGCGATTTTATCCTAACGTCGAGAAAGGAAAAAAAAAATCGAAGAAAAAGGTGTTCGGAGAAAGACTAGGGAAAAGAGAAAGAGAATGGAAAAAGAAAGAAAATGAGAAAGAAAGGTGAAGAAAAAGCTTGAGGCGATATTTTTACACATCCCCGATTGAGACCGATAAAGGATGAAACTTTGCAAAGAGTCTTCTCGCGAATGTGTTTCTAGGAGTTTGCGATTTTTATAAAAGCCTTTCTTCTCTCCTTTTCTCTTCTCCTCTCCTTTCCTTCTTTCTTTTCTCTTCTCTTTCGTTCTTTCGTTTCTTTTTTCTATCTTACGTTTCTCTCCTCCTCGTTCGAATTTCAAATTCGTACCGCGGACTCGTATCGAGACCTCGCTTTTCTTACCTCCAAGCCATTCCGTAAAGTACATTTTACCCAAGAATGACCCGCGTAAACGGAAAATTTCCTACGGAAAATTCGCTTTAAAAAGACGACCTCGAAGAATGTTACTCGGTATATCGCTTATATCACGGTTGTTTTCTTTTTCTTTTTTTCTTTTTATATCCTTCACGAAGAGAAAAAAGATTACGAAAGGAAAAAATGGAAAGAGAAAAATAACTTCACAAAATGAAATCGATCGTTTAATTCTAAATTTGTAGAGAAGTATCGATTTGTCCAGCGACACAGCGTCGTATAAACAATTAAGAACGAATCTAATCGATTAGGAAAGAAAAAAAATAGGTACGTAAATAGAAGGATATGAAATAATTCGTCTTATTCGTTTTATTTTTGTTTTCTTTTTTTTCTTTTTTTTTCATTATTATAAAATTAGACGCAATAATAAGAGATATACAAATTAACGATTAAAAATTAATCGAATCTGCAGGAAACATCGACTTTCGCGTATTGGATATTTTTGTCTACGCTCTCCTTTTCCTTTTATTATTTCTATTTCTCAAGTAAGGAAGAAATGATCTGTAAAAGTTGATCTGTAAAACCCGTTGAATCTTTGTAGCTCGCTTTTTTTGGAACCCCTCCCCATTATCAATTCCGAACTCTCGATATTTTCTCTCTTGTAAGATCGAAAGGAGGAGGATAAAGAGAAGGGGGGAAAATATTCCCTAAGGTACCCTGACGTTTCTGCGTTTTTCGTGGATGACCTGACAACTGAACGATAAAGTGAAACGGCGAGGATTCGTCGCGAAAGAGGAAGCCTTCGGGGAGGCTTCGGCAACTACTACTACTACATTACTACTACTATTACTACTACTATTCTATTACTACTACTACTACTAATACTACTACTATCAAAACCACCCTTACACTATACCCTTATACCAGCATCATTCGAGAAAAAAGAAATAAAAAAAAGAGATAGATAGATAGATAGATAGATGGATAGATAGATAGATAGATAGATAGAGAAAGAAAATATATTTTTCTACGTCGTAAAACGAAGAGATCGTTGGTTGGTGGGATAGGTACCGAGCTTATAATCGGCTGGGTGAAGGCTTATATCGTCAAACGAGATAGTTCCTCGATCGATCGAATTTTATTATCTACGAGAAAGAATAGAACGATTTCTATAAGTACGTTTCCGTATTGCGTGTATATGTGTGTGTGTATCTACGAGTTTGATATATGTGTGCGAAGAGAGAAAGAGAGAGAGAAAGGAACGCGAAGGCAATACGTCAGCAAAGCATCGAGCTTTTCACACACATGTGACCACTCACCCACACACACGTATACTTGCAAAGTTGGTCCACGTTCCACAAACGATCCTTCACGCGCGCGTTACCGTTCACTCTGGCGTTCCAATATCTAAGTCATAATTTTAATGAAATTCCTCGTGGAGGATCGCGGTCTCTGAATTTCAATCCTCGATAAATAACGGGTCAGCTCTCTCTCTCTCTCTCTCTCTCTCCCTTTCTTTCTTTCTTTCTCTCTTTTTCTATCTCTTTTTCTATCTATATATGTATATATATATATATATATTTGCCTTTCTCTGTCTCGTTGAAAATGCCTTTGGTGCAGCCATACGCTATGCAACGCAGGCCGATATTTTATTTTCGAACTAGCAAGCAAGTGAAACGTGTTTGAGAGGCGTGCCGATAGTAAAACCTACGATTGAAATAAAGAAGAAGAAGAAAAGGAAGAAGAATAGAAATAAAGGAAAGGAGAAAGAGTTTGACGAAATAGAAATAATCGAATGGATGAGAAAGAGAAGGATGAAGATAGATATATAGATATGGCTAGATAGATAGATAGATGGATAGATTGATATATAGAAATGAAAATTCTTTCGTAATAATAAAAATTCTTTTTGCGATGGAAGGGAAAGGAATGCGAATTCGACCTCTCGACCCTTTAAATATTATCCTTGTTAAACTAAAATATATATATACACGCATATGTAAGCATGTATTTATGTATGTATGTATGTATGTACAAATGGACAATGTAACTAAATATGTTTTATATTTTTCGAAGAAATTTTATTCGCGTTCAACAGACTGTTCTAATTAAACTAGATAGAAATTTTTATTCTAGATATTTCGGAAATAGAGATAGAAAGAGAGAGAAAGAGAGAGAGAGAGAGAGAGAGAGAGAGAGAGAGAGAGAGAGATCGTATTCAGCAACGCCATATAAAATAATGAAAAATCGGTAAAGGGGGTTTTAGTTGGTAAAGTTCCAGGGAAACATAGAGCCGTTGTTAATCTTCGTTAGAAAGGAGTAATGCAACATACACGTGTATATAGGCATACGCTTGCACAGATAAGTAGACGTATATCTATCCAACATAGATACATTAGTTAACGAAGCGAATTTACTACGTTAGGATATCTTAATGATATGCATCGTAGATCTCTGAACGACGTTGACATTATTATACCGGGTGTCTTGATACGATCGCCTCAGGGATTTCATGTTAACCGAGAGAATCCTAACGGCTCTCGTAATAGCGGTGACGTTATTATTGCTTCTATGATTAATTTCTCCTGTAGCAACATTCTACGCACGGAATGTAATTACCAACCTTGTGTATGTGTGTGTGTGTGTGTAACTACATAACGTTTGATACGTACGCACTGAGAATTTTTTCTCTCGACTCTTTTGAAACGTTCACTTTAATTAACATCGCTCATGCGTTGGTCGGTTTTAAGGTAGGGGTGAAAGGATGAGTACACACACATACACACAGATAGATGCAAACTATATCGAATGAGATATATGACTGACTAAGTAATACTCGACAGAATTTTTCGTGTCATCTTGAAACTCGTCATGGAATCGCTTTTTCCTTACGAATTTCTCGCTGTTATATTTTATCCACAAGAAATAGATAGATAGATAGATAGATAGATAGAGAGGAACATATAGAGTTGAAACTTTGAAAAGAAAATGTCTACGTCTAAAGAATACTATATCCATATAGGATGTCGATTATTCGATGATCGATCATACTTCGAGAAAATCGATTATTCGATATTTAACGTAGCAACTAAAAACTCATCGTATTAATAATTCATAGGATTGAATCGAAAGTGTTATTAGTGATTATTCGTAATGTAAAAAAAGAGCGAAGAAGAAGAAAAAAAGAAAAGAAAAAAAAAAAAGAGGAAAAGAAAAGAGAACAGAAAAGCCCACCACGGTATTAGCAGGATCTTCTCGTTCTAGCGGTTCATCTTTTTCTTTTCTTCTCTTTTTCTTTTTCTTTTCCTTTTCGTTTTCCTTTTCGTCACCCTCTCGTCTTCTCGTCTTTATCTTAAAGGTGAGTCTCTCGGCGTAATTTCGAAAGTAACACGCGAAGGGTTCCATAGTTATTTTTTCGCGTCACAATAAACGGCCGACGATGGCTAGGCCGTCGTCGGTAGGTGGTATGGTCTGGTCTGGTCTGTTCTGGTCTAGTCTAGCCTAGTCTGGTCTGGTCTGGTTTGCTCTGGTCTGGGTTGGCCGACGATAGAATATGGAAGAGGCGACGGTATGCAAATTTCGCGAAATGACGGCCGATGGTGCAATGGTACTCCGAGATAAAGGATGCAAGAATGTGAGACAATACATGTGTGTATGTGTGCGTGTATACCTATCCACATATATACATTTATAATGTATAAGGGTTGCGAGATAAAGAATGAGAAGGAGCAAGATTTCTTGACTGCTCGCTGCTGTTGTTGTTCGGCGAGGGGGATAACACCTTGGAAATATGTAGTCTTCCTTCTTAATGAAAGAATCTCTTAGAAAATCTTATCTTTTCTCTTTCTTTCTATATCTCACTTTTTAATTTTTGCATTTTGTATTCTTTTTTAATACGTTGATCATATATCATTATTCGTTGATCGAAACGTTACGACGAGATTGTTTTGTTCATACCACTCGTTGTTTGAAACAGACTCGCTGATGAGGGCTGATAAAATCGGGGCTAATGATTACAGGTAAAAATTAATATAATCGTAGATAGATGGAAGTGTACGTTCTTTTTTTTTCAGATACTTACAATATTTGAATTATTTAGGAGAAGGAGAATGAAATGTAATGGGAAAAGAAAAAGACTTGGAGTGTTACGCGTAGAGGTAGTACCGTACTTGCAATTACTTATTTTAATAAAGAGTCACTAAATTGCAAAGCACTTTGCTAAAACGATTACCTACCGGGAAATTGCTTTTAGCGCCACAATTACGGCCTTCGCTAGCCTCCCAAGTTCGTGTCGCGTTACGATAGAGCCCTTCGAATGTTTCGAAGATCCCTCCTATCATAGACGAAGCTTCTTTTCTATGTTACGTTTTCCATAAGTAGCTAGGTACTTTGACGTATGACTCGATCGATTCGATTTTTCTTTTCTTTCTTTTTTTCCTTTAACCTTTAATAGTCTCTCGCTCGACAGAAAAAAAAAGTATCGTTTCAAATATTTTCCTTCGTTAAACGCATTTTTTTTTCTTTCTTTCTTTCTTTTTTTTTGGAAGAAAAAGTGATGTCGAATGAATGTCAACGATACCTCTGGAAATTAATATCATTATTAAAAAAAGAAGAAAAAAACAAAAACAAATTCACCCCCTCTCGTCGGAGTTTGCTCGTAATTTTTTTTTACGTCCCTTATGAAAAAAACAAAGAAAAAGAGGAAGGAGAAAATGGAGATATCAAGTCGTAAAAAAATAAAATTGTGACCCACTGAAAGCCCGCATAAAAAGCATGGAGTGAAGATCTTTTTCTTCTTTTGCTTTTTTTAAGTGCACCGATCTACTCGCATACGTACGTACGGAGGCACACACACATACACGCACACACGTACATGGATACATAATTGCAAGAGAGAATAATTCGACGTTGGGAGAAAGATACGCTTATGAGAGAGAGAAAGAGAGGAGTGGTAGGAGAGTAACAGGACGAGATCGGTGGTGTGTAGGGCTTGATGGGCATCGGTAGGAAGAGAGCAAGAGTAGGACTACTAGAATGAGCAGGGGATGTGACTGCGAGGCCGTGAAGCGAATCAAACGATTTCACGCTCCAGATTCACGGCTCTTTGCATGAACCAGTACAGAAGATATATAGATGGAGAGGGTAGCGAGAGAGAGAGAGAGAGAGGTAGATAGATAGATATGGAAAGAGAGAGATATCTAGCTAGCTACCTACCTACCTAACTTACCTACCTACCTACCTACCTACCTATCTACCTACCTACCTAGCTAGCTAGCTAGCTAGCTAGGAGTAGTCCTCTTTTCTCCTTCTCTCTCTTTTCCTCTAACTCGTTCATCCTTCTACGTTATGCCGTAAGAAACGAGGAAAAACGGCATTTGGACATTCGGTAGTTTCTTCGCTGAAAAAAAAAAGAAAAAAAATGGCCGTTTCTTTCGTTAGCCCATCGAGATGTCGAGAGTACTCCTACAACCGAGAATTCTTCCTTCCCTTTCTCCTCCTTCGTTCTACGAGGTAGATAGAAGTCTTATAATGTTCGGTGAATCGTATCTCGTAACTATCTTCTCTTCTCTTCTCTTCTCTCTTCTTTGCTCTTCTTCTCTTTTCTTCTATTCCATTCTATGCTAGCTTTTAAAACCTCTAGGAAACTGTGCTTACTTGTTAGCACCGTTTTCTAGTGGATAATGACAGAGAAAATTATCTCGCTTTACTATCGACGAACGTTACTATTCACGCGTTTCACTACTTTCTCACTCCTTTCTCACTTTTGAGTATCAATTTTATGTATTTGTCTCGTCTTTCTTAACGGGCAAAGAATTTGGATTTTAATTATTCGAGAAATCTACGATCGGCAGACGTTGTTCTCTCAAGGAAAGGAGAAATTGTTAGGGTTGTAAATAATTGGGAAAGAAGCAAGTTCTTCTCGCGTATAATGTATCGCACAGATATATAGATAAATAGATAGATAGAGAGATAGATAGAGAGAGATAAAGAGTGAGCGAGAGAGAAAGAGATTTAACCCTCACGGTAATTAACGTTACAGCGAGGCTTCTAAGAACAGCTTATATCAGCAAAGTGTGGTTCAAAGGTTTCATTTAAGATCACCAATGATTAATGTTTAATCTTAATGTACACATTTCCGTAAATGTATACTCTTGTCACTCCCTTCCCTCCTTTCTTCCCAAGACACCAAGAGCTAGAAAGTAAGATAGAGAGTGTGTGTGTTTGCGTGAGAAGGAGAGAGAAGGAGAGAGAGATAGATAGATAGAAGAGAATTTGAGTATTAACGCGGCACACACATAGACACAGTCATACACGCACAAGACCATATTTGCAATAGTAAAATACTGCCGTGCAAACACAGCTGCGCGCTTCGCTTGGGCTTTCGCTATGGCTTAATGACGCTCCTGGCAGTTTACCTTCTCTCTATTTACAACTCCGACTAATTAGTAAATATATCACTTATTTACTGTGTATGACTTAATTGAGTGCAAAATGGTTCGTCGCCTGAAACGACTCGAACTCGTCAAATTTACGTTTCTCAATAATTTTCATTCTTACAAATCCAATCTTTTTACTCGAACGGACGAACAATGTTTGATCCAATTAAAAGAACTCTGAGAGAAAGAGAGCAAGAGATTATCAAGATAATACGTCTCTCTCTCTCTCTCTCTCTCTCTCTCTCTCTCTCTCTCTCTCTCTCTCTCTCTCTATCTCTCTTTCGATTGAAAATTGAAAATATTTGTTCTAGAAAATTTATTCGACAATGAAATTTCTTACAACGGAAAGGATTTATCATATATTTATATGCAATCTTTCGTTGAATAATTCTTTTTAATTTGTTCTTACAACTTTTACAACTTTTATCGGAAGATAAACGAGTAATTATTAAAAGAGAAAAGACAGGGAGAGAGAGAGAGAGAGAGAGAGAGAGAGAGAAGAATCTCTTATCTATGTAATATATACGAGTATATGTAAATATGTCTCTTATATATTTTCTTTAAAATTTATACTATACATATAGAACTTTTGTAAAACTTTCGTACGAAACAAACATGAAATTTTTCAGAAGAGAGAAGGAGAGAGATGTTTTATATACCTAATTTCTCTTCTCTCTCAATCTCTCTCTTGGCTATTTTCTTTAATTTTTGCTTAGAACTTTTAGAACTTTCGTAAAAAAAAAAAAAAAAAAAAGCCGAGAAAAAACCGTAAAATTTCTTTCTTTCTCTGTATTTTTTCTTATAAAAAATTTTTCTCTTATTATAAAAAATTTCACGTTTTTTTTTTTTCTATCAAACGAAGAATTACGATAATAAAGCTTCACAAACAACGTTGTGGATTCCAATGTCGAGAAGATACGCATCGTTGTAAATATCAATCCAACGTTCCCCCTTGCTCTCTCTCTCTCTCTCTCTTTTTCTCTTTCTCATTAGTTCGTTTTCAAGGTATTCTCTGACATGTCGATTCTCTTTTATTCGCTAATATGTCAGTGGCTTTTATACGAGTATTTGTGAAGAGTTCACGTTTACCTGACGTTCCCTTTCATTGAGTCCAAGAGAATAGGTATTATGTGTCGTAACGATCTTCTCGTATAATCGATCTGCATACGTATGCATGTATGCACTTTTATATATGTATGTATCTACGGATATTAATGACGTTAAATACGAAGAAAATAAAATATCGTTTATTTGTGTCACGTGTTGGTAACGTTCTTACGTAATAATCTAATAAAACAAAACTATAATTGATTGACCAATAAAAATTTGTTAAACAACAGAAAATCTTAAAAATAAATATATATATATATATTGAAATAAATAATAATATCGATTCGTACCAACTATATGCTTAAGTATTCTTTTTAAATACGATTTTCAAACGAGTACGAAAGAAAGAAACGTGAAGAATAAGAAAAGTTCATTTACGAATGAATCCAATTGGAAATGTACTTGAATATTAATATTAGTAATAATAGTAATACATAGTCGATATATGATTATTTTCATAATTATTTTTACGTGTCTCTTATAATAGAATGATACAAAAGGTACGAAAAAAAGAATGAGAAAACAGAAAATAGAAAAAAAAATTCATTCAGAAAAATATCAATATGTCATATTTTTCTTATAAGCGCCTTAGTCGGATATATACATACATACGTACACACATATATATATATACACACACACACACACACACACACAATACGTTTTACGTGGACGTCTCGCTTCGATGAAACTTTCTTCTGGACACGTCTACACCACACATACATACACACAAACAAATGTATACACTTACATACAGCGACACCGTCTTTTTTCGTCTCTTAACGAAGCTCCCAAAGAAGCCGAAGAAAAAGGAAAGAAACCAACGAAGAAAATAGCTGTGTAGTAAGTGCTGGTAGCTGTTAGAGTGGAGCGCCATCATCGAGGAGTAATTAGCGAAATTTATCCTCCATCTAGTGCTTCCACGTTAACGAGTCCTTCGAATTATTTAGTCGTTGGGAAGTTTCCCTGGAAACCGGTTACCACCGGCTTCTATATTTCCCCTCTTTAGTTTTTCCAAAAAAGAAAAGCAAAAAGAATACAGATAAGAAAACAAAAGAAAACAAAAGAAAAGGGAAAGCAAGCAGCTACTGAGAAAATGAAATTGTGTCATGTTAATACGCGTAAAATGTATACGTGATCGTGATACACAACACGTGTACGATAACACGTAAGCTTTGATAATTTCATAGTAGATATATATAATAAAAGCATATGAGAAGTCGAATAAGGGTATGCATATTTTACGATTATGTTTGCGACGTATAGACACACACACACATATACGTACGTATGTATAATATATAAGTAGATATATATACTCGCTAGCAGGACTTTCATTGAGCGGACAAACCCCTGGCTAGGGATTTGAGAGGCGAAAAAAAAATTGTCGATACGTTGTAGAGTATGGTAGGTAGTATGGAGGGCTGGGTGGGTGGGTGGGTGGGGGTGGTCGGACGGGCAGACTGCCAGAAAAGACGAGACGAAAGGTGGAGAGTGTTGAGGGAAGCAGACAGAGCTGATGTATATACGTAGATATATATGCGGGTGGGTGAAAGAGAAAGGGAGAGAGAAAAAGAGAAAGACAGAGAGAGAGAGAGAGAGGGACAGAGAGAGAAGGTTGGCTGGGGATCTGGATGGATGGGTTGATTGATTGAGCACGCTTGTATTGTTTCAGGAGGAAGCTGAATCGACGTAACGGTCCAAGCCAGGATGGCCAGTTGGCCGTTGAAAACCGTGCTCCTGTTCAGCGCCCTCATCCTTGTTCGTGGTAAGTAATAACACAAATACCTATGGGAGATCATCCTGGAAATCTCTTGGACGGACATAAAGGATATTGTTATTATTGCTATAAAATTCCGAGGATGCTCGATAAAAAATGTCGACTAGTATTATGTTTTAATAGGAACAAGTTACATGTAATTGGTTAATTGGTTCCCGTTATAAAAACAGGTAGAAAATAGTTAAAAAAAAAAGGACAAAAAAAAAGAAGTGAAAACAACGATCCGACAAAAACGTTCACATATCCTTTTATTCCATCGCTCTATCATCGATCCGACTCGACATTATTTTTCATTACCATATTTCAACGGGAAATAAATTCGTACGTAAAGTCGAATCCGTATCTATTATGGAGAAAAGAATGAATAGACGGATGATCGCACGATTCGCGACGCGCGCGTTTACGCATCGTATCTTTTTGTCTCGTTTTTTATACTGTCGCCAGGGTTAAAAGGAGAAAAGAGGATCGGTTAAAATCGTAGGCGTTAAAATCGGAAAAAAACGACAAAAAAAAAGAGGAGAAAAAATCGGAGAGAACAAAAAAAAATAGGAAACAAATGGAGGAGGTGGGTCAAAAATAAAAAAAAGAAAGGAAAAATAGAAAAAAAAAGAAAGAAACGAAACGAAACGAAACGAAAAAGATCGAACGTACGTGATTACGTTCGATAAACCGTCGAGATTACGTGCAGCGTGACCGCGAATAAATCTCGGTGAGCTTTTTTGCGTTACACATATACAGATGGATAGGTATAGTTGTATATCTATGTACGTACGTATATGTGTGTGTGTGTGTGTGTGTGTGTGTGTGTACGAAAAGAGAAGGATTTCTCGGCGAGTCGCGTTTCAACGTGGAAACACGAGGGTAGCAGACGAAGGGGAGGAGAACGAGGATGAGGATGAGGATGAGGATGAGGATGAGGATGAGGATGAGGAGAATGTGAGGATGAGGAGAAGGGAGGAGGAGAAAGAGGAGACGAGTCTCGGTCAGCGGCCAAAGTCCGAGCGATCGATTTTCTGCCAGTTCCTAGTCACTTCGCCATTCCTCACGCCGTGACGAAAAGTACCTTTTCCTGGGGTATCCGTTTAAATTATAGCCAGGCAGTTTCATTTATTCCGGAATCCATTATCCGAAGGAACTTTCGGCGTAATTTGTAAGCCGATCTACCAACTCGACGAAGAAGTCCGAAAGAGTGAACTCGAAAAAGAGTGAGTGGGATACATTGTGTGTATGAGAGAGAGAGAGAGAGAGAGAGAAAAGATTCGAAAAAAAAGAACGAGGAGAAAAATAAAGAAAGAAAAAAAAGAAAGAAAAGAAGAAAAAAGAAAAAAACTTGCTCCGTTCGATAGCTACATTTCCTCTGTACGTTCTCCCAACTTGGATCATTAATAACTTTCCTTCTCGGTGAAGGTGGTGGTTAGGATCGTTAAAAGTACTCACCGAACTGCCTGTGATTCTTTGACGAGAAGAGAGAGAGAGAGAGAGGGAGAGAGAAATTTCTCTTGTCTCTTCCCTCGGTTTTATTTCTCATAAAATTCTAACAAATCTACTATAAAAGATATCGAAGATAATTCAACGTGTATACGTACGTACGTACTCTTGCTTTATGGCACAACAAAATTTACGAATTTACGAAGAATTCTTTTACTTTCGTTCACACTAAATCTGAAATCAGTATCATCGGTCGTATTAGTAACTTTGACGATAATGATGATGATGGTAATAATAATGATAATAATAATAATAATAATAATGATAATAATAATAATCAGTACGAACGAAAATTTAATTACAAACGTTACGATCATATTATATCCGTACACAGAATCGCGTCGATTAACCATTAACCAACTTCGTTCGAGAATAGAGTTTTTATCCGATTTACCCGTCAGAAATTTTTACGGACATTATTATCCATAGATATATATCTATATATCTATAAATGTAGATAAAATTGTACGGAGTTGAAATCAGGACGATCGATAAGAAGAACTGTATATACTCGAGCTTAAAAATGGGTAACGATGATAAAGATATCTCTTGGAGAAAGAAAGAGAAAGAGAAAGAGAGAGAGAGAGAGAGAGAGAGAGACAAACAGACAGTGAGATAGACAGAAAGAGACAGACAAAAAGATAAAAAGAAAGAGAGAGAGAGAGAGAGACAGAGAGAAAGAGCTTATTTCACGTAAATTACTTTTAACGATCGAATCGAACGAAGTCCAAGCGGACAAAGTCGAAGAGGACTCGTTCTCGATGCTTCTTTCGATACTACGACGTATAGAGGGATAGAGGGATGAAGGGACAGAGGGACGAGTGCGCGCGTGCACGTACCTCTCTGTCTATCTCTCTCTCTCCCTTTCTCTCATCCTCGCTAAAACTCTCCCTCCTCTTCCTCACACCCTCTCGACCGATCGTTGCCGTAACACCGATCGGCTTTTATTTATTGCGCCCCTATAAACGTCCCGAAGGGCATTAAACCGCCGATAAATTTCACGCGTTTCGTCGGATGACAATCGAACCCTTTTTCCCCTATCTCTTCCTCTCCCTTCCCTGTCTCTCTCTCTCTCTCTCTCTCTCTCTCTCTCTCATTTCTACTCTCTTTTTTCGTAGAGGTAATATTCGAGAGAGAGAGAGAGAGAGAGAGAGAGAGGAGGTGATATCCTCTCTCTGTCTCTCTCTTTTTCTCACACATACACACTTTCATTCACTCATTCATTCACTCATTCACTCACTCACTCACTCGATTATGTCAACGAACGTATGAACCCCTTTAATTTCCGTCTCCATTCTCCTTTCAATCGTTTCATTAAGAGACTTTACCATAATCATAAAATTTTCATTTATTTTTTCCTCGGTCTTTCGTCCGTAGATCTCAATTTCGATTGTATATACCGTATGTGTGTGCCTTTATTATAGATCATTATCATCATCGTTAAATATTATTATAGAAAAGGGAATTTGTTATCGTACTTTGTAGAATCCGTTTGGTAGCTCCTTGCCTTCGTAACAATCATCGAAAGAAAAGGAAGACGTGTAGCGAAGTGATAAGGGCACAAAGTACGAGAGGGCTTTTGGAGGTGGGTTTGAAAAAAAGAAAAGAAGAAAAAATAAATAAAGAAGTCATCCCTTTGAACTGAAAAATTCCAGGCATTTCAACGAGGCTCTTCTATATTTCCTTTTTTCTTTTTCTACTTTTTTTTTTTTTCTTTTCCTTTCTTCTTCAAGGAAATCGTATACAGGAGCATTCTTTCCCTTTTTTTTCTTTTCTCGTTTCTTTTTTTTCTCTCTTCTTTTTTTCCTTCGGAATCACTCGCAGTCCAGCTTTTCATCGAGAGAAAGAGAAGAAAGAAAAGGAATGAAAGAAAAAGAAAAAAAGAAAGAAAGAAAGGAAGAAATAAGAGGAAGGTGTGGTACCTCCGACCTCTTTCGAAAGTTCCATCGGCACTTTTCCTCTTCGCTCGAACGAGCTTACGCCGTATGCACATATGTATGAATCCTCCTCCCTTTCTATCCTCCAAGCTGTCTTTCCATCGAATAAAAAGCAGCGAGAAATAAAAAAAGAACAAGAGAGAGAGAGAGAGAGTCAGATAGATAGATAGACAGATATATAGATAGATAGATAGAGAGAAAAGTAGAAAATTCAAATCGATTTGGTAGTCGGGAGGATCGTTGAAAGTCGTAAGGAAGGAAGTCGGAAAGAGTGGAAAAAGAAAGGAAGATGAAAACAAGAAGAAGAGAAAGAGCGAGAGAGAGAGAGAGAGAGAGAAAGAGAAAAGTAAGAAAGAGAGAGGGAAGAAAGAGTGACTGGAAAGTAAAGAGTACCGGGAGTGATTTGGAAGGTAGTTGTGGGTTGGCTGTTGGCTACAGTAAGAGGAGTGAAAAGAAAATGTGAGAAGCGAAGAGGGAGAAGGAGAAGGATGAGAAGGACGAAAGTAAGAATCGGACTAAAAAAGAGTAAGAAAGAGAAAAAAATAACAGGAAAAAAAAGAGAGAGAGAGAAAGAGAGAGAGAGGATCTGGGCGTAGAATGGTGGCGTCTTGAACGAGAGGGAGGGTCGGCCAGCAGCTTTCTTAAAGATGCGAGCCGAGGCGCACTTGTTGCACGGAGAGAAGGAACGTACGGAGAGGATGAGGGAGGGCCTGAATTTCTTCCTCTTTTTCTTTCTCTCTCTCTCTCTCGCTCTCTCTCTCTTTCTCGTTTAGTGGAGCGAGGAGTCAGGCGTGTGCTCAGTCGGAAGAGAGGGTGGACCGAGAAGGCGAGGAAAAGATACGAGATAGTCGTGGAAAAAGGAAGAGGAAGAGAAGGAAGAGGATGAGGATGAGAAGGAGAAGGAGATAGAGATAGAGAGTGAAAGAGTGAGAGAGAGAGAGAGAGAGAGAGAGGGAACGACGACTTGGGAATCGAATTGATTCTCTTTTACGGGCTCGCGTTACTTTCCTTTACTACTTCGCCATCCGACTCTTGACCGTACCTACTACTTCCTTCTCTCCTTCTTCTCCTGTTCTTTTTTCTCTCCTCTTTTTCTTTCTATCTTTCTTTCTTTCTTTCTTTCTTTCTTTCTTCTTTTTTTCTCTCTTTCTCACTTTTTTTCTCGAATGATGGAAGGAAGGAAAGAAGGAAGGAAAGTACGAACGAACGCGTTATTTATTTATCAGCACTCGCACATCCTCGTAAAGGAGCCCTCACGAGACACGATCCTTCTCTTACCTCTTCTCTATCTATCTATCTATCTATCTATCTATCTCTTTCTCTTTCTCTCTTTTCTTCCCTTTCTTCGACTTCTTTTCCACGTCAGTGAAAAGAAGGTATATACTCAGCTATATTCGCTTTCGGTCGAGCCGGCATTGACGACGAATCGACACCGACGATTGGATTGGCCGCGAGCGAGAAGACTTATCGGGATTTTCTCGCGACTGCCAGGCGGCAAGTGGAACAAAAAGAAAAAGAAGAAGATGAAGAAGAGGAGGAGCAAAAGAAAGAAGAGAAAGAAGAAGAAGAAGAAGAAGAGGTAAAAGTAGAAAATGGTTCGCGCTCGAAGGATCCAAAGGAAAGAAAGATCCTAGAGCTATAAGACGAATCGATAATCCTTCGGATTTACGAATACGAAAGAGGATCGAACGGATCTATCGCGATTTATATTCCTTCTTAACGTCGATTCTCGCTTTTCAGTTCTTTGGGAAGTAAAAGAGAGAAAGAGAGAGAGAGAGAAAGAAAGAGAGAGAGAGAGAGAAAGATAAAAAAGAGATTATTGAAGTCAAAGTTTTTCTCTCGTGGTAAAGCAGAAAATAAGGAAAGAGAGAGAGAGAAGAGATTTAGAGATTTGGTCGAACGAGAGTGTAGAAGAATGAGAGGAAGTAAAACAATGATGAAAATCGCGGAAACTGTGGAAAATTTGTAATTAGAAAATCCTTCTTGATAATTATCCATGATAGACTTCTTTTTCTGTTCGTTCTTTCTATTATCTCTCTCTCTCTCTCTCTCTCTCTCTCTCTCTCTCTCTCTCTCTTTCTCTGTTTCTTCTAGGGTAATCTCGAAACTTCGCAAGCCAAGTCCTAATCGTAACAAGTTCGGCGCACTAGGTACCACCATCGAGAAAAGAAACGAAAAGAATAGCGAGTTTAAAAGAAGGCCGAGTTGAAATTGCTTCCCGATTGTCATCAATCGCTTTTCACGGCCTTTGTTTTCTCTCTCTCTCTCTCTCTCTCTCTCTCTCTCGTTCTTTCTCTCTTTCTTTCTCTGTCTTTTTCTTTCTTTCTTTTTGTTTTTCTCTTTCTCTCTCATTTCAAATCGTTCAATCGATCGTTTTCTCGTTGCAACGAAAAGTTCTACCCTACAAATCGTCCGACCTCTATATTCTCTCTCTCCTCTCTCTCTCTCTCTTTCCTTTCTCCCTCTCCTTTTTAATTGCACTTTCCGAACGTTTGAAATTCCTCTCGCACACAGTTATTCTTTATACTTTGGACTTTTTAACCGATATAACGCGTTGTTATTCGTTACATTCGGTGTTCCCTTTTTTTGAACACCTCCTTTGAACACTAACTTTTCTCACTATTGCTAAACTCTAACGGAAAAAAAAAGAAGAAAAAAAAGAATAGGAAAAAAGACGAAGCAAAAAGGAAATAAACTGAAAAAAGAAGTAAGGAAAGAACAAGAAAAAAAGACCTAGGAAAAAAAACAACAAACAAGAAATATTAGAAAAACTTGTAAAAATAAATTCAAAAAAGAAGAAAGAAATGTGAAACGATAAATAATATACCTTATAATTACACATTTATACACGTTTAACGTACACACGTGCGTATTTACATATATATAGTAGTAATTACTTAATGTTCAAATAATTAAGAACTATTTTTCACAAAAGAAAAAAAAGAGAGATAGAAAGAGATATAAAGAGTGACCTTTAACTTCGAAACGGTCAGTTATTTTCATCGGTTTGTTCGAGTATATATATGTATATATGTGTGTGTGTGTGTGTACACACACGCGCGCACGCACATATGTACGTACATACGTAAAAGCTGTACTACCTATGCACAATAAAAAAATAAAAAAAACCATAAAAAAAAGAAGAAGAAGAAAAAAGTATTACGCCGCTTTAGACACGAGGAACGCGCGCTTACGGTTAAAAACTTTTTCTCATAACTCTACCACCGAGAAGAAAAAAATGAGGGAAGGGATAGAAAGTGTATATACGCGAGAGTAAGAGAGAGAGAGAGAGAGAGAAAGAGAGAGAGAGAGAGCTATGGTACTAACGATATATTGTTACGCAACGAACGAACGTTTCTCCTCGTTGATTTTTCTCAATGTAAAAGCATATCTGGAGAAGGCATTTTTTCACTTCTATACTCTTCTTCCCTCTCCTCCTCCTTCTCCTCCTCCTCCACCTCCTCAATCCATTTCAAAACGAAAGTTTGTAAATCTAATTAATATTACGATCCCGCGCAAATTCTTTCTTCGAGATAGAGAAAAAAATTTCAACTTTCCATCCCAGCTCTCTCTCTCTCTCTCTCTCACACACTGACTCTGTTTCTCTCTGTTCCTCCCTCCCTCTCAACCTTTTTACCCCTACTCACTCAATGGAATTTATTATTAAGAAACTCTGTCCGTGGTTTGACTTAAACACCAACACATATCTCTCTCTCTCTCTCTCTCTCTCTCTCTCACACATAGACGCGCACATAAACATAAACAAATACATTATTCTCGAGTAAGAATAATTGATCGTTTCATAATGAAAAGAAGAAAAAAATTCGACACTCGAAATAAAATAAAATTATAATTACATATCTACAGATCGCTCTCATTTTCATTATATCGATATATAAAAATAAAAAGATCATCCCCTAAAATGTCGTAAATAATTGATCGAACGATATTACGTGGAGGTATAACGTGGTAAAAGGAGAAAAAAAATCGTGCGACAAAGTAAGAAACAAAAAAAAAAGAGCGAGAAAGAAGAAGAAGAAGAAGAAGAAGAAGAAAAAGAAGAAAAAGAAGAGGAAAAAGAAGACTAGAAAAGAAAAAATAAAAAGAAGAGATAAAAGAGAGAAGTAGAAGTAGAAGTGGAAGAAGAAGAATAAGACGAGAAAAGAAAAAAATAAAAGAAAAGAGAAATAGAAGAAGAAGGAGAAAGATGAGAAAGTGGAAGAGGAGTAATAAGAAGAGAAGGAGTAAAGAGCGGTAAGAATTTAAGACCAAGTCCAACGCGTTATTATTTCCGGTGGTGAAAGGAATTTTTCGCGAACGATTCCACCACCATTACTACTACCATCGTCACCATCCCCATCACCACCACCAATATGGAATCACGTATACAAACCGATTGTGGATCGAAGCCTCGAGGAAAAACTTATTGGGATTCCTCGTGGATATAACTGTCTCTCTCTCTCTCTTTCTCTCTCTCTCTCTCTCTCTCTCTCTCTCTCTCTCTCTCTCTCTCTCTCTCTTTCTTTCTCTGTCTTTCTATCTCTCTTTTTCACATTGACGGACACACGGATATAACACACGGACGTACGTACGTATGAACGTACCCTTTACTTTTTATGAAGCGTTCGTTGGTGGCGAGACCGATATGGATCGATCGATAACGCACGTAGGAGCTCGCTCGTACGATATTAACTCGAAGTACTCGGAATTATACTCGCGGCACGTACACGGACTCTTCTAATAATCGCGTTTACGTCCATAAAGGGCGCCATTTTCTTCGATCGGCCGATCGTGAGAACATTTTAAAATCGAAAATATCCCCTACCCGTTTTATTACGACAAACGAATCTATCTTATATATCAAATTATAGTCGGATATTTATTATAAATTCGATATTTTTGAATTAAAAATGTATTCGGGTACGTACGTACCATCGAAAAGATACCAGGGTCGCTTTTGCTATGATACATTGAAACTTTATCAAACGTACGTGAATTTGTTATATTGAATTAGGGAGAATATATATATATATACATGAAAATTCATTTAAATTATTTATAAAGACGCGAACAATTTTAATCGATATTATAAATATTGGAGAATACAAATTGAAAAAGAAACGAAATTATAACTACGAATTCAAACAGAGATGGTACGTACATACACGCGCGTACGTATATCGTCAAAATCAATTTGAATCGATCGTGAAGATGTAATATCAAGGATTATAATAAAAGAAAAAAAAAACAGATATAATATACGCAATCTTTTAACGAAATCAAAAGGATGAACGAAAAATAAATACAAAATGAACGATATTAATGAAACTGTGGAACTCGCTTTTTTCTCGATGAAAAAAATAATCGTCGATGATCGATGAAAAAGAATAGTGCGTTGAATGGTTTTTGAAGAGTTTACGATAATTCGACTATTATTTTATAATACTATTGTTACCAATGGCAATTCGGAGAGGTGACGATTCATCGATTCGGAGATTATCGCTTATAAATCTCTATCTGATCTTTCGGTAAGGTGTGGAAAGAGTAAAGTGGATAGAGTAGTAAGACTGGACTAGAAGGATAAGGGAAGGACATCGAAGAACTAAGGGATGAGGGAGGAAAACTATATATATATAGGGTGGCGAGACAGAAGGTGAACGGTAGCCATTGTATTCTGGCACAGCTTGATAATTGCGGGATTCTCTCTTCTCCACCGACAGATAGATAGATACATAGATAGATAGATAGATAGATAGGTAGATAGATAGATAGGTAGATACTTCCTTCTTCTCCTGAGAATTCCTTCGATATGGCTAGTTGTCGGCGACCACATTGGTGGAATCCCTCTAACCTTACCTCGCCCTCCCTATCGTCCGCTACTTAAAGAGGTACGAAGGGAAAGGGAACGAAGAAGGAGAACTAAGCGAGGAAGAACTTTCCAAAGGCACCAAAGTTTGATCTCGACGGTGCTTTCCACTCGAAACCGTCTCTCCTTTTCTTTCATCTCTTCTTTTTTCTTACCAAACTATATATACAATGTGTGTGTGTATATATATATATATATATATATATATATATATATATATATATATATACATATATATATATGTAAGTATATGTATATATAGTTCGACGTACCAAACGAAGATTATTATCGAGACTTGTTAATAACAGCTTTCAAGTAGCTTTCTGAAAATTCTATTAACTCTTCTCTTACTCCTCACTCTTCCTCGGCGTCGTCGTCGTTTCTTTTTTGGCTTTATAATTATAGAATTAATTATAAAGAAAAAAAAAAAAAAAGATAGAAAGAAAAAAGAAATATTCGCACCCGATATCGCGGAGGTAAAGAGATCGTGTTAAATTGTGTTCTATTTTTTTTTTCTTTATTTTTTTTTTTTTTCTCTTCTTTGTCAGACACTCGAAAAATCCTATTTAAAAACGATTGTCCGGGATAATATTTCAACTGGTAAAAAAGTCTGGATAGCCGTAATATATTAAATTCGAATTACGCACGCTTGCATTTTCTACTTGACCGTAATAAAGAGCCGAGAGATAGCTCTCGTATAACTTCTCTCGATTTTACGAGAATCGCACCGACGCGAATGGTTATCTTAGAACTGGAAATATCATCTTTGATCTATGAATCGTATTAGATGTATCGGGTTTATTATGTAATAATAATCTTCAGTTAAGTTGTAGTGGCAACTAAACTAACAATATATATTATATAATTATATTATATAGATTATAGTTTAAAAATACTATATCATTGGAGAAAGAAGATTAAGTATTTCGTAGAAGATAAAATTTTCTATTCGAAGTCGATATATACGTTTTCTTACTTTGATACTATCGATTTTTCGACTCTCTCTCTCTCTCTCTTTCTCTCTGTCTCTACTTGACGTTGCATTTTGAATTATTCAGCGATTCTCTCTTTTCTTACCCCTCGTATTCTCTCGTAGAAGAAGAGATCGAAAGAACGTATACGGAGTCAAGCTAATCCCATCTTTCTCTTTCTTTCTCTTTTCTTCTATCTTTCTTTCTCTCTTCCGTTCCCTACGACTCCACCGAAGCATGGAGCAAATTACAAGGGAGCTTAGTATTAATTATTTCGTTAAATTGAATTACGTAACAGATACAATTTTACCTGAGATAATCCTCATCCTCGTAACGTAAAGAGGATTTTCAAAAGAGAAAGAGAGAGAGAGAGAGAGAGAGAGAGAGAGAGAGAGCAAGAGAGCTTTCTAATATTACGAGACAAAGGCAAATTTCGTTTGCAGAACGTCGAATGCCAACGAGAATTCGCTCGAATTATTCCCTAACAAAATTAATTACAACAATTTCCTTTGACCTATGAACAAAAAAAAAGAAGGAAACAACGTTTTATTTAATTGATTAATTAATCGAACGTCGACGCAAGCGGATTAATCGAAAGGAAATATTTGTCGAATATTTCGCGACGGAATACAATACATTTCTGATACATTTAAGAAAAGAACAGAAGAAAAAAAAAGGAACGACGAAGAATGGAAAGATGAATGGATAGAAAAATAAAAGGAAATACACAGAGACGGAGACAGAAAGAGAAAGAGAAAGAGATAGAGAAAAGGAAAGAGAAAGAAAGAGAGAAAATAAGTCTCGAAGAGAATGGTGTTGGGTATACACACTTATGTAGATAGACACGGTGCAGTTGCATTTGCAGGCTCGCCGGCCCAGTCGTTCGTTCTCATTCAGGTAAAGTGTTAAATAAACAAATTTGCGCGAGCTACGGTGTCTCGGACACGGTCGATGGTCTTGACGAGGATAAGAAGAGTCCGAGAAGAATGGGAACCGGAGAAAGAGATAAAGATAGAGACATAGAAGGAAAGAGATGGAAGAAGATGAAAGAAGAAGAAGAAGAAGAAGAAGAGAGAAAAAGAGAGAGAGAGAGAGAGAGAGAGAGAGAGAGAACAAAAGAGAAGAAATAAACGAACGAAAGAAAGAGAGAGACGGAACGACACACCTTCGCCTCGCACGAAGTAGAGAAGTTAGAGCGAGAGAAATGGTGTAGTATCAACACGGAAAAGGAGTTTTCTCGTTTCCACGTTGAAGGAGATGTAGATAGACGAGGTCGCTCGCGCTTTGCCATCTTCGCATTGAAGCGCGCGTCACCGACGTTTAACGAAAGCTTTTCATAAAGAGCAAACGATAAACCGTAGGTAGGAGGTATATATATATATATATATATGTACGTACGTATTATATATAACGTCAGAGGAGCGATGAGAAGAAGAGAGGAGAGGAAAGGAGAGGAGAGGAGAAGTAAAGTGAGGAGAGGAGGCTGGTGATATGTACATCGTCGCCCTCTCACATTTCGCTTAACTCTTGGCCGTCGTCGCTCGTGTTAACGAAAAGAGGAGGCTGACTGGTGTCACAGCTTCTACTGCTGGTGCTGTTACTACCGCTTGCGATGTAATATGCGATGGGAGGACGTTAAATCGACGTGACAAAAAAGGGCCCTTTAACGCGTCTACACGCGCCACGTAATTTTTCTCTTCACTTTGCACCCTTCGACAAAGGGGCCAAAGTTGCTAGTTCGTCGTTCGTACGTACCTACGAACGTTCGTTCGTTCGTTGATTCGTTCGTTCGTTCGTTCGTTCGTTCGTTCGTTCGTTCGTCGAATGAATGGCAACGAGAATACCGAGAGCTCAACGAGTTCTCGCGTCGTCATGACGACGAAATTCGAGCCACCTCATACCTCTCTTTGCTTATTTCGATATACCTTGTATATTTCACCTTGTTGGTGGGTTGGTTGGTTGGTTGGTTGACTGGTTGGTTGGTTGGTTGGTTGGCTGGTTGCTTGCTTGCTTGCTTGCTTGCTTTTGTAACGCGTAGGAAACTATATAATCCTACATATCGTGTGTACCTACGTTTTCTCTCTCTCTCTCTCTCTTTTTTTCTCTCTCTCTCACACACTTTCTCTCTTTCTCTTTCTATTCCTCTCACACGCTAGTTCATATCGTTTAGGCTTGTTTACCAGACACGCTAATAATTCGCGGATAGTCGGCGAGCAGCTCGTTCTACTAACGAGTACCCCATATCGTTAATTGCACAGTTCTGCACCGTTAATAGACGGTGCGAGTAATTAAGCCGTACTTTCAAACCGCACCCGTTTCTATCCTCTTTCTCTTTCGAATCGGAGAGAGAGAGAGAGAGAGAGAGAGAGAGAGAGAGAGAGAGAGAAATAAAACGGGATTGGAAGAAAAGCTTGAGAAACGTAACTGAAAACGTCCAGTTCTTTACAATAATGGCCTTTCGAGAAGTCGATAACTTTCTTCTCTTTCTCAACGTAATTGCAGCGTCTGCATATGCGGAAAGACTTTGAATTGCGAGAGAAATGTAATAACTCTTCTTTCTCTCTCTCTCTCTCTCTCTTTCTCTCTCCATTTCTATCTCTCATTGTCTCTCATTCTTACCTCGCTAAAAGCAATACTTTGTGTAAAACAGAAGGACGTGGCAGCAGTGCTTCTCAAACTTTTTACTATCCTATCTTTTCGGATAGTTTTATGGCTTTCGGTATATAACGCGTTTCTCTATCTCTTTCTCTTTCTTATATATATATTTCTCTCTCTCTCTCTCTCTCTCTTTTTCTCTGCATCATCTTTTATAGCTTCTCCTCTCTTTTCTGTTAGATCGTAGAGTCTTTACCACACGTGGATAGTTTCATTATTTTTTTTTTGTCTTTTTCCTTTTAAATTTCCTTTTGCCACCAGGTACCAACCAGTCGGATCTCATGGGTAGGAATTTACATAAACGCGTTCAATTTGTTACCCACCCACCTTTGCTCTTACTTTTATTAAAAAAAAAAAAAAACAAAAGAAAAAAAAGGAAAGAAAAGAAAGCAAATAAAAATCAAGAAACGAAAAAGAGGAAGAAGGAAACAAAATTTGTCATATTTATTTCTGAATCCGGTTGGATTTTTAAAATGCTACTACGATTTTTAAATGCTATGTTTTTTCCTTTTCTTTCTTTTTCATTTATCTCGATAAAAAAAAAAGAGACAGAGAGAGAGAGAGAGAGAGAGAAAAGGGCATTCGAAGGTGGATTCGGGAATAACGATCTCTTTGACGTTAGTTCGATTCGAAAAATACGAAAAGTAAGAAATATCTAGCAGACGTGCTCGATATGCAAAAACACTTTTGAAAGACGATATATTACATCCAGTTGAAGTCGTTCAACGATGCCACGTAGAAATTATTTTAATAAGAGCAACGAACTAGAATCTAGTAGTATTTCCTCCGTTATGTACGTGCGTAATACGTACGCGCAATATCAGTAAATTTATGTTTCGTAATTGTAACAAAATGGTTAGAAGCAATAGAAAATGAGAAAATACTGCGTATATGTGGTTAGAGTAGAAGGTTAGTGTATGGAGAGTCATTGTGAAATACTCGTAACAAACGTTTCCTTCGCGTTCAAACGACGAGGATATTATCGGAAACGTATTGAAATACGCAGTAACGGTGTTGCACGTGTAATTAGGCTTTCAAAGTGCATACAACGGAGAAGGAAGGGGACGATTAAGTCCCTGTGTCGCGAATACCTTTATTATTAAATCCCAATGAGTACTTGAGAATTACGACGTATCGACGCCGAGTAATTTATATTTCTTTTGAAAAATTTCAACGTTATTGTACCTCTCACAAAGGCAGGTTAAATCGTTCCCATTTGCAATTAAATTTCAATACGTATTCCCGATTTTATCATTTTCTAAAGACCGTTAAATCGATTCATAGATTAATGACGTTTCATTGTAATACAAATTTCTTTCTCTCTCTCTCTCTCTCTCTCTCCCTCTCTCGTAATCACTCTTTCTCTTACGTTCATAATAAATTTTATTTACTCGTGTATGCATCGAGTCAATATTTCGGTAAGGTGCAGACATTTTGAATAAAACGCAATATCAAACAAACAACGAAGAACCGAAAAGTTCGTTCTAACTTTTCAGCAGACAGAACTTATCTATATGTACGGTATGTATATATGTACGTGTGGATGTAAGTTATCTACGGTGGTTGCTCTTTACCTGTATATGTATATGTATAAATGTATATTACGTAATCTCCTTTAGAGTCGTATAATGAAGCCGGTTAAATGCGAAGCGTTAAATAGACAAGACGAAAGTCTCGCTTTTCCACACCGAGTCTCGCCCACTTTGTACGATCCTTTTAAATTATTATACGAGCCTCGACGATGTCGACTACGACGACGACGACGACGATGACTACGAACGAGTTTCGAGGACGACGACGAGGACGAGGACGATGAAAAAGAGGAGAAGAAGAAAGAGAGAAAGAGATAAAGATAGATATATATATAGAGAGAGAGAGGGAGAGAGATCAACTATCACGTTCTCCTTTAATAAACGCGTTTATCCTCTTTATCGTTTCGAATTTAATTTTAAGTATCTTTTAAAATCGACGCCGAATTATACATCTCTGTAAAAAGGTTGAGACCGGAAAGGAAAGAAAGAAAGAAAGAAAAAAAAAAAGAGAGAAAAAGAGAACAAAAAAGAGAGAAAAAAGAAAGGAAAAAAAGATTTCGAGTAATATAAAGAGAGAAAAAAGGTTGAAAAAGAAACAGAGGAGGGATAGAAATGAAACGTTTATTCGCGAGGGAATAACGTGTCTGATAAAATTCGAGAGAAAAGAGAGAATTTGGACGTTCTGTCTGATATCGACAACTTTTCATTTCGAACTCGTTTCTAATGGAACATGATATTTCTGGAAATGAAAGTATATAATGATGATGATGATGATGATGATGATGACAACGACGACGACGACGAAGACGAAGACGACGACGACGACGACGACGATAATGACGATGATGATAGTAATAAAATAAAAAAATAAAAAAAAGAAAAGAAAAGAAAAGAAGTAGAAAGAAAGAAAGAAAGGGTAAGTGAGAAAGGATTGGTAACGTTATTGGTTAATCTTAACAATTCCCTCGACTTCAAAGTTATTTCGTTCCTTTTCGACGAATGTCAAGTCAATGTTAAATAAGGAAAGAGACTGATGAAGAGAAAGAGAAAGAGAAAAGGAGAGGAAGATATCTCTGACGCGGACAGGTGTCCCTGTAGAACTTCCGAGAGAATAGAAGAGAAAAGAGGTCTTCGACCTGTCTCTCTCTCTCTCTCTCTCTCTCTCTCTCTCTCTGTTTCTCTCTTCGTAACTGTGAATGAGCGAGAGGGAGAGGGAGAGAGAGAGAGAGAGAGAGACAGACAGAGAGAGTTTTGAACTTTTGACTAGTCGTGCGCGTACGTGTCTTAACTCTCCCCCGGGTATATTCTCCACGTGGACTCGTGGCTCGTTAACTAGTTAAAGCCATTGTGAGAGAAAGGGCAATGCAACGTCGTTGATGGTCTTCTACTACTACGTCCCTCTGGTAGATCGCAAAACCTACGTTCTATATATAGATACGTACGTACTTACGTATGTACATAGGTACGTATACGAATACGTAAGTAGAATAGGTGTAATTGTAAGTAGATAGGTAAAGAAAGAGGTAGAAAAGTATTGAAAAAAAAGAAATAAGAAAGAAGAAGAAGAAAAGAAAAAAAAAGAAGGGAAGGATGAACTATTCGTATCTATAGACGTTCGTCTGAAGACGCCTGTCGTTTGCGACGTGCCCAGGAGACGAAGAAGAAGAAGAAGAAGAAGAAAAGAAGAAGAAGAAGAAGAAGAAGACGAAGAAGAAGATGACGAAGAAAAAAGTACGACGAGAGACCCCCTTCGAAGGGTAGAAAAAGGAAAGGGTGATTAGGTTGGGGTTCCCTTTCAAGCTACGCCGATGTCGATAATTAACAAGCTCGGGGGAAGAGTAGGGGGTTGAAGTCGAGTCACTTAGTCGCAGCAACGTCCTCGACCTTTCCTTCGGCCTTTCTCTCTCTCTCTCTTTCTCTCTGTATCTCTCTATCTCTTTCCTTTACTCTCCCTCTTACTCTTGTTCACTCAACACAGTCGAACATTCACGAGCGCCCGAGTTAATTGTTAACGAGAAAAGTTTGAATTTTCGAGCGCGATCTCCCTCGTTTCCGGCGGCGTTCCCCAGACTCGATTACAAACAGCCTGATTCGCGAAGCAGGCTAGCCCCTTTTTCCAGCCCACCTCCCATCCCTCCCCCTCCCACCCGCGTTCGTCTCAACGAGCTCGTTCGTCGTTTCGCCGAAAAACTCCAAAGTGGATAGTACCTTTCTATCTAGCAGTCCTAACGCACGATCCACCTCCTCTTCTCCTTCTTTTTTTTTTTCTTTATTTTTTCTTTCTTTTCTTTCTTTCTGTTTCTTTTTCTTTCTTTTTTCGGCCCTCATTTGTTTACACTTCGGCACCTCCGACAGGAGCTTCTTCGATTTACTCTTTTCAAGTTCCTATTGCCGATAATGCGCGATGTATTTATTAGTCAGGAGATAGAGACGTTTACGACGCAACAGACTCTTTTCTCATCCGTCCTAGTCTTCTCTTTTTCTTTTTCGTTTTCTTTTTTGTATATGTAACTTTTTATCCGATTTCAATCAAACGTGATATATGTTTGTGCGTCTCTCTATTCCAAGTTTTGCGAGAATAATTAGGATTTAAAGTGACACTCATGGTGAACTTGAATTTCTTTTCTTTCTCTCTTTCTTTCTCTCTTTCTCTCTCTCTCTCTCTCTTTCTCTCTCGTGCAAAATCCGTTCCTCTTGGTGAAAAGGGCACTGACCCGCAAATACCGAAGGGAACGAGCGCACTTACGAATGTAACATCGCTCACGACTTGTTCCTAGATATTTTCGATCGTTCTCCTTCGAACCACGTCAAACAAATCTGACATATACTAGTTCATCTTTTATATTCCTCGTTTTCTCGTTTCGTTTCATTTCATTTCCTATTTCAAATTTTAAATTCCCGTTTTATTTGCATTCACTCACACGAATCGAACATGAACCTGTGCGTCCCCGAGGATTACTTCGATCTATCCTTTCTTTCTTTCTTTCTCTTGTTTTCTACTTTTTCTCTCCAAGGTAGCAGATAATTCTTACACTTTTTTTTTTGTTTTCCCCTCCCCCTTTTGTTTTGAAACCCTATCGTCTCTCTCTTTTCTTTCCTTTTTTTTCTACCATCCCTCTGAATTGAGCTGGCGTCGATCCCGTACGAGCGATCGCGACGACCGGCTTTATCGATCGGTCGTTGTTGAGTTCGACGAAACAATGCCCGAGGCTGAGAAGGGAGGGAACGCTGATAGGAGGATGAGGAGGGAGAAGAGGAGAAACAGGAGGTGGAGGTGGAGGTGGATGAAACGACGACAAGGATGCGACGTGCAACGAGCATCCGAAAGCAACAATTAGGCACGTCTGCTCGCCACAAGGAATAGAGAAGGATGATTTCGACTGTAAGAGAAAGAGAAGGATAGTCGGTCGTTAACGAATGCAGGATGTACCGATGCATCCGTCTGTGCATTGAAAAAATTTTTTCCTTCTGTATCACAACTCTCTCTCTCTCTCTCTCTCTCTCTCTCTCTCTTTCTCTCCTTCTCTCTCCGTTTTACTCACAGGTTTCCGACGCCACCATTCAGAAGCTCCTTTCGAAACCTTAACGGCCGTTTTTCCGTGAGAAAATTAATTCACGTTGCTGCCATTTCGCAACTCGTGGACTCGATGAAAAGATTTGACTCGGTCTGTACGACGAACTTCGTGGTTGAGAGAGACAGAAACAGAGAGAGAGAGAGAGAGAGAGAGAGAGAGAGAGAGAGAGAGAGTGTGAGAAAGAAAGAAAGAAAGAGAAAGATGGAAGGGGAATGGGTTGAGAGTGGGGAGGGTTGAAGAGTGAGATTCAGAAGCCGAGGGTGCGTCGAGAGTATAAGTGCGGAACAGCAGTCGAGGGTGACTGCTTCCTATCCCTCTCTCTCTCTCTCTCTACCTTTACCACCCCTTTAGCATCCAGCTCCTTCCTTCTTCAACTTCCTAGCACCGAGAGAGGGTTGAGTTTCCTATGGTTTAATTGGGCGCGAAATTATTTCCGATGCAATGCGCGCGGGCGCGAGCGGACGAGGGTAAAGGGTGAAGTGGGGGATGAAGAGAGGAGGGTGGAGGGAGGAGGGGAGGAAGGGGATTGCGGGTGCAGCCGCGACGACGAGTAATCACCGTAAAAGCTCGACTTCTATCCCTTTCCCACCTTACCACCTTACCACCTCACCACCTCACCACCTCACCACCCTCCACGACCACCACTCACCATCTCACCGTACGTCTTTCCAACTCCTTTCCTCTTCTATCTTTCTTCTCTCTCATCTACTCACTCACTCAGTCAGTCAGTCAGTCACTCACTCCCTCACTCACTCACTCACTCACTCACTCACTCACTTACTCAGTCGCTCACTCAGTCGCTCACTCACTTTATCGTCTCTCTAAAGGAACCTCAACCGCACGATCGATGCCACTACTGTCATGCGAGTTTTACAAATGTATCCGTTTCTTCTTATCTCGCTCATATTCTATTCCTACTCGCATTATATCTCCTTTCCCTTCGTTACGATTTTTATTACACGTTCTCGTTTCTCATCCATCGCGAACCGACGTGATTCGCGTCGGATCGATTAAAATGGATAAGTATCGGATAGTGGAAACAAATGGATAAGCGTTATGGATGTATGTGTATATCTCGATTGCGGAAGTTTGGAAATTGTCGAGTGATAAAGTCGTCGATATTGATGGGAGGTTTTAGTTTTATTGTATTTCCTTTTTTCTCGCCAATAATACATTCAGTATTAACAACGATTGGAACAAAGGATCGCATTTATTTATTTATTTACTTATTTATTTATTTATTTAATCCGTGCACCGTCGAAACGCTTATGCATGTATGCAAGTATGTATATATACACACACATATGATAAAGATATTTATGATAAAGTGATCAAAGAAAGAGAAAGAGAGATAGGTAGACAGAGGGAGAGTGCGCGTGAGTCGAGCCAAACTTATATCTACTAAAGGGAAATGAAGTAGGTAGCAATGGGGGTTTGCCGCACGTTAACGCATTTCGACTCCCTTTTTGCGGTTATGCGCGGCCAAGCTGAAACGAATAATATAATGCCTGATAATAACGCGCGCTGTACCTTTTAATCCTGAACTAAATGAGGTTCCCTAGGTAGGAAGAGTTTGCGCGACATTTGATCGCGGTACTTCAAAAGACGTGACTCGCGTTGTCTCTATGTATAGGAGATACGTGTTATAAATGAATGTACATGGATACATAGAGCTACGTCTACGTGTACGTTTGAGCTAGGAAGAGAAAGAGAGATAGCTAGGTAGAAAGATAGAGAAAGAGAGAGATAGAGATAGAGCATGCAACTGCAAGCATCCACAAACGATGCTTTGCTCCTTGTCTCGAGCGTGTTTGTGACAGCAAAGGGTGCGCGTACCATCCGTAAGCTGTCACGCGTATTAACGGCGTGTTAACGGCTTTGTATTCCATTGTAAAAGGCTTTGGTCTTCGTTGCCGTCGGCCATCGTAGCCGATGGTTAACGAAGATACCGCACGTTGCGAAATGTATGCCTTTGTGAATCATACCCATCTTCAATGTTCGATATTCGCGAATAACGGTACAAGGTTTCGTTCGAATCGTCGAAACTCCATCGATCGTGAACGTAACATAATTCCAACGTAATACGATATAATATAACGTCGCGTCAAAGAAGCATTAGAAATTTTCTTTTCATTGCATATGACGTTGTAATGGGGTATTATTATGAAAGACGAGCGACGTTAGACGTTAGACGCTATGCGATACGTACGTCGAAAGTTAAGGAAAAAAATTACCCGTTTAATCGCGTGAAATTATAGAAGAGAAGGAGAAAGAGGAAAGGGAGGAGAAGGAGGAAGAGAAGGAGAAGGGATAACAAGAGGGAAGGAGAGTACGTTTGGTAGGAACGGCTTAACGGTGAGAATGAGGCGCGATGAAACGCGCGAACCTGGTGTTATGTAAAATCCAATTAACCTCGCGTTACGAGTCGAGTAAGAGTATGAGACGGCCGGGTTGGTAGACAGTGAAAAAGAGTTGGAAGGAAAGGAAAACTATAGAAGAAAATATAGCGGAAGAGAAAGAGAGAGAGAGAGAGATATTAATAGAAAAGATAGTAAGGATGATGTTTTAAATTAGAATAGTTATCAAGCTTTAAATAAATAATATAATAAAAACGAGAGAATTCATTCTCGCTTAAAAAATATTCCATGATACGCCGTAAATGTTCTTTGAGATTTCTTCTCTCTCTTTCTCTCTCTGGCTCTCTGTCTGTCGTATAGCCGTCAAAAATAATGGAGGAAACCAGGGAACGATGGAAAAAAGGGTTGATGGTTGATAGTTCGATGGGCGTTAACGACTAGGCCGAATTTGCTTTTCTCGTGAAATTGGATTTTTCCAAACGACGGGAGCGTCCATACGGAAACGCATAATCCTCGAGCGTGTAAAACACAAACGGTATCTACGTATATACCTATGTATATATATCTATGTATCTATCTATCTATCTATCTATATGTATGTATGTACGTTCATATGTATGCGCACTAACCTTCAACGCCGTGTCCAATTTATTCGCTCGCTCGCACCAGATGCGAGGATCGGACCTAGCACGAGCACGCGCATTCACGTTAGCTTTGAAAAAAGACTCCGCAAATACGTGTTCCCTACCCCTTTTTCGTCTCAACATACCACTACTACCATCGTCACCATCACCACCGTCATCACCAACCCCCCTCCTTCTCCTCCAATTTTATTTCTTTTTCGAAGAATCACGAATTTTCTCTCTCTCTCTCTCTCTCTCTCTCTCTCTCTCTCTCTCTCTCTCTTTCTATCTCGTAATATTTTTTACCTTTGACTCCCACCTGTTTTAAAAAGTTCTTTCTAAAACGATTCCCGCTCTGACGATCTCCTTTTTCCATATGTTTCTTTCTCTCTCTGTCTTTTTGTTTTTCTTTCTTTGTCTTTTTCTTTCTCATTTTTTATTGTTCATTTTTTATATTACTACTATTCTTACTAACTCGACGATCAGCCGGACTACGAGCGAAATTAATTACGTGCTTTTCCGCGATAGAATCGAGCGTTATTCTGTAATCCGCGTGTTTCGATTCTTCGATGGTTTAGGATTGAAACGTACAAAAAAAAACTAAAAAAGAAGAAGAAGAAGAAGAAACAGCGAGAGAAAAAAAGAAGAAGAAATAGATAGATGACACTGTGAGAATTACAAACTATGATATTATCGAGTTTACGGTTGCTGTTGTATTATACATGGTATAGTACGTACATATATATATATATCTATACGTGTCTCGTGAAATCGAAGCGACGAACGTGACGTAAATTCGATAATAGTGTCTATCTATCTATCTATCTATCTCTTCCTCTCTCTCTCTCTCTCTCTCTTTCTCTCTCTCTAAGAGAACTCGAGTAGACGCAAAGACGCAACGTTCCTGTCTTTCGAACGATCCGCCATCTTTCTTCGAAGTCGCTCCTTCGCGAAGTTTATTACGAGCCGTTAAGCGCAGCTAAGTCATAGTGATTAATGGACGGGCCGCTTGAACTTCGTTAAACTCTTACGTTCCACGTGTAACCCGACGAGAATACTAGTAGTAACCCTTCGTTTGGCGGAATAAAAAAAAAAGAAAACAGAAAGAAAAGAAAAAAGATTATTCGAAGAAAAGCTAATTAAATATCGAGAAGGTACAATAAAGGAGCTGGCACGAAGAGAAAACAAAATGAAAGAAAACGAAGAAGAAGAAGAAGAAGAAACAAAATCGACGATCGATCAATCGGTTAATTTTTACGTCTCTCTTTTTCTTTTTTCTCTTGAATGAATTTTTTCTCTTGATTGAGTAGTTCGAAAAGAAATAAAAAAATGTGTTTATTCGTTTGGCGAAAGATACGCGAAGGTGTAAGTGAATAACGAGTAAGGTTTCTTTCCTTTGTTTTTAATATATACGAATCTTATTCTCTCGAAAAAAAAAGAAATCTATCTTTGATCGTCCGTCGAGTGAAACGAGCTTGTCACGAGAAATCGTTCGTTACATATACTTATTTACGCACGTAAAGTTTAACCTCGACGAAAAGCGTAGAAAAACGCAATAGAAAGTCGAAGGTATAGACGTTTTTTTTTTTTTTTTCTTTTAATCGAATCGACGAGGAAACAGATCGATCTTTTTTCTCTTTCTTTTCTAATTTTTTTTAGGTTTTTGTTTTTTAAAAGTACGCGCCCGTAGGAATCGCTTGTAATACGACGCGATAAAAGAGATCAGAATCACGTTCATAAAGGCAAGCTAATTGGCAGAGGAAGAGAGGAATCGATTGGTGGACTCGACGAGAGTCGTCCATCGAAACAAAAAGTCATCGTCTCTACTCTTTCTCTCTTTTTACGGCAAAAAGCACTTTACGTCGATGAATCCACGTTACTCGCGCGTATCGCGCCACTCGTGCACGGTTAACAATGAAAACTCGAAAAGCGAGGAGAGGAGTGGGTTCATTGGCATTTTCAGATCGAGAAATCGCGGGTTGTTGGAAGTGCTTTTTTATATAAAAAAAAAGAAAACACGCAAACGCGCATACAAAAGCAAAAAACAACGAAAGAAAACAAAGAAAAACAACGAAAATTAAAGGGATTCTCTTTGAACTTGCCATTGCATACACTCTCTCTCTCTCTCTCTCTCTATACGATCTCTCTTATCATTCATCGAAAATGAATTCATTGTAGGTAAGTTTATGAAAGCCTCTAATTCGATATCTCCGTCTAACGTATTTAACTCGAAGGACAAAGCGAAATTCAAAAGGGCTTTTAAGGGTCGAGAAAGGGAGACGAATAGATAAATGGACGGACGGAACGATCGAACGAACGAACGAACGAACGAACGAACGAACGGATGGATGGATGGATGGATAGATGGATATAGATGGATAGATGGTATGGATGGATAGATGGATGGATGCTTGGATAGAAGCGAATATTGCGAAGTAAACCGTACGAGGGACTAATAAAAGCCATGCACTTAGATGTCGGCTAACTTAAAATTTAATTATCGTCAAACAAAAGTGAGTCACCTTGGTAACATTTCAACTTTTCAAAGTAGAAATAAAGATGCTTCGACGTCTAATATCAGCACAACCCGTTAGTCGTACCAGAGAATATAAAAAAGATGTAAATTAAAAATGAATGAAGGGAATATATACAAAATAAAAGCGAAGACGAAAAAATTTGTAACGCGTTCTATTCGAAAATTTCACTCTACTGTATTCTTTCCTTCTCTTTTTCATTTCATTTTCTTCTTTGATTAAATTTGATTTTAATTCGATTTAAACAAGCAATTTCACCAGTTAGATCCAATCAAGAGAGAAAAGTAATCCTATACCTTTATGTAAATAAAGGACATATTCATAAACGTAATAAATACCTATAATAAAGCTATAAATATAAACGTGCACCTCTCTCTCTCTCTCTCTCTCTCTCTCTCTCTCCAGAGAAAATGTTACAAGTTAATGACACACAAAGAGAGATAAAGAGATAAAGAGAGAGAGAGAGAGGAAATGTTTGATAGGAGGGAAGCCCCAGAGACTGCGTTAATTCCGAGGGTAGCTGATTAATCGGAAACAGGACTATCGTGCAAATAGGCGCGAGATAACCTGCCCGGCTAGCACGTTCACCTATCTATGCCGATGTCCTCTCCAGCTCCATAATGCATCCTGATGGTGGTGTAGCTTCGATCGACCCCATTCCTAGATTTAGAGTTAAGTCCGTGCGCGACGCTACTCGTCGAAGGTTGGTGCAAGAGAAGGGATGATGGAGGTGGGAAGAGGAGAAGTAGATGGAGGATGAGGATGAGGAAGAGGAAGAGGAAGAGGAGAGCAACCGATCGCATCGATTTAATTACGATCGATCTGTCAAGCCGACGCCGATAGTCTCGCAAGAGCTATCTATATATCGACGCTTGTCCTAAATCTCGAATATGTTTGCCAGTTTCAGCGTCGTCGTTCCGATCTACAGTTCGCATCCAGTTGGTAGCGCACTCCGTGTCTAATGGCTTCTCCTCTGCTATGCTCTTGCATAGTGTTCTTCTCTCTCTCTCTCTCTCTCTCTCTCTCTCTCTCTCTCTCATGGTCATAGAGAAATTCGCGGCGTGAAACCTGCGAGCCGATGGAATTTACTGGTATAATCGAACGGATACGGACGATTTATCTCTCGTTATCTTAATCAAATCGATCCTTTGTTCTCCCGATAAATTGTAATCTTTTAATCGATCGATTATTCTTCGATATGATTCAAACGATTTGATCTTTTATTTTTGAAAGAAAGAAAAAAAAGAATAGAAAGATCGAATTAATTTTATGGGATGGGATTATAGCGAAGTATATAGATGGGAGAACGATATCACCTTTATCGACCGATACCTAATCACCCGAATACGCCTGCCTATCTATTACCCTATTAACGTTGCTACCTCGTTCCTGGTAAACAGTACTGGCACGCTGCCTCTTAAATTTCTCCCAATGTCCGATTTACATCTCCTCGTATACGCGATCCAATCGCGTCGAATCGTAGCAAATTTCGATTCGCTCGAGGCTCTGGTTCTGGCTCTCGTTCTGGGCTCTTGCTTTAGCTCTGGATCGAGCTCCGGCTATGAGGTTCGTGCTTCGATCGAACACAATGAAATTGTAGGAGGCACGTTATTCTCTTCGAGTTCCAATTTCCAATCGAAATTATAGAAAATATCTATCTCTACATTAATTCCTGTAATCTGTTATTAATCCGATCTAATTGACAATAATGATAACAATAAAGAGAGAGAGAGAGAAAAGAGAGAAATAGAAAAGAAAGAAACATGAAATATATGTAAAAATGCGAGATAGTTCTTTTCTTCCTTTTTTCTTTTCTTTTTTCTTTTTTTTTCGATTTTCTGCCAAGCGAGAATTAAAATGCGATGCGGTCTGACCACGTGAATATACGAACCGGTCGCACAGTGCTTGTCACGAGCGACGTTTCGCGGATCGTTTTGAATTTGGAAAATGTCCGGTCTCCGCATCGTTGCACCGTCCAACTGCGCCATCCTGCATCATTGCATTCCTGGTTTCATCGGAGGAACTCGTTCGCTCGCTCGCTCGCTCGCTCGCTCGCAATGTGGAAGGGAGTAAAAAGGAAGCTCGGAAAAAAAGAAAGAGAGAAAGAAGAGGAAAAAGAGGTCTCGCTATTAAATTGCGAAATAACTCGGCGTGCCATCGAGATATGAAAAAAGGGTGGGAGTGAGATAGACAGAGGGAGAGAGAGAGAGAGAGAGAGAGAGAGAGAACAAGAAAGAGAAAAAAGCCGATGTCTTTTATTTTTTCTTTCGATTCTTTTTTTTTTCTTTCTTTCCTTTAAAGAGGACCGTGCAATTCGAAAGCTCTCAGAAATTGATCTTTAATCCTAACTCATAGGAAATATTAAAAAGAAAAAAGATCGAACAAAAAATAATAAAAACTTCGAACGGTTCCAAACTTTTCTCTCATCGAGCAGCCATCCCAACTCTTCCTTTGTTCTCATTAACCTCTTCCGAATTGGAATTTTTCTCTTAATTACGCCACGCTAACTTCGTTAAATTAGCGACGACTACGTTGGGGGATGAAATTACTGCGGCGTAGCTACCTAGCTTAAATTGTACGATTTTAACTCGTGGAATCCAACTCCACCACCTTTTTCTCAGCTCTCCCTGGACCTCGAAACAGCTTCCCCCCCCTTTCTTTTTTTATTTTTCTTTCTTTTTTTCCATTTCGTTTTATTTTATTTTCGTTTTTTTTTTTTACATTCTTAACAAATAATTCTTCTTTAGAGAAAGAAAACACTCCGGTGTATTAATAACTTTTCATAATGCATTATTTACTCTTTTTTACTTTCGACATTGTATAATGCAATATTCTGACGCGTTCCAATTCGTTAATTAATTAATTAATTAATTAATTAATTAATTAATTATTTTTTATCAACTCTATACGCGCATTCGTATGCACGTGCGTGTGTCCGTCGATATGACAAATAATGAATGAATCTTTCCTATACCTACTTACGCTTCAACATTAACCCCCTCGTAAAAAGAAAGAAAGAAAGAAAGAAACAGAGAATGAGAGAATAAGAGAAAAAGAGAAAGAAAGAAAAAAAAGAAAAAAGAACTTAAGTAACGTCGAACAAAAGAATTTTGCTTACGTAGCAACGGCACAACCGTGATCACCAACACCATTGTGCCTTTTTAATTATATTCAGAGTAATTAACGATGGATGGCGTATAATGAACAATATCTGCGGCGAGACTATATTTACGTTGGTGAAAAGAGAGAGAGAGAGAGAGAGAGAGAGAGAGAGAGAAAGAGGTAGTAACGGTAGAGAATAGGGGTAAATAGAGAAGGAGGGGGTGGAATTGGTCATGTCCACGGGCACTTTATATGCCTGTTCCATATTTTACTTCACAATTGAAAATAATTTACAATTTAGTCGCTAACGCAAAAGAGTCGCCCTTAGTAATTAGAATGCAAAATGAGGTTTAATGCCTTTCGACCTCTATCCTCCCCTCTCCCTGCTTTTTCTCAACCCACGTCTATGTCTGTGTCCTCGGAAAGAAAACCGAGACCAACATTTTCGCAATGCCAAAAAACTCGGCGAAAAAAAATAAAAAGTAAATTAAAAAAAAAGACAAAAAACAAAGCAGAGAGAAAGAGAGAGAGAGAGAGAGGGAAGGAATTGTAGGACGAGCTTTGGAATTTAACGTGGCACGAGCTTTTTTTAAAAGGTCTTCGAATACTTTGTCCCTCGATTTTCCTGGCCAAGTGCACACACACACGCACATACGGAAACGCACAGATACGTGCATCTCACATGTGAGAGTACACGACGAAAGTAATATCGTCTCGTTCAAACACATTTCTTCGAGCCCTTTGCGGTTCCCACGTTATTTTCGACATTTCTTCACGAATTAATTTCTTTTATCTCTTATCGCACAATCCGTTTTTATATACTTTTCGTTTAGAATATATTTACTCGTATTCTCTTTTCTCACTCTTTTCCTATCTTTTTTCTTTTCTTTTTCTTTTTCTTTCCCTTTTGTTTTTTTTTTTTTCTAGAAGAAGAGAAAAAAGTACGATCAAACTTTTTCTTCCTTTATACGTACAAACGTATACGTGGATATCGAAGAAAAGAAAAAGAATTTTATCGTAGAAGAGAATATATCGAAAGCTTTCAATCCCGCATCTGATCCACTTTTCGCAATTCCTCCTAACATAATGAGGATCGAGAGAATTAATTGAAATTATCGATTCCTATAACGAAGGTAAACGTTGATAGGGGATGGCCTACTCTTCCGATGGCCAGGAATTTCGTAAAATCTACAGATTCCGGATTAACGTCACCTAATTTTCTCGAACAGCCCATGGAACACGATCTCTACACGTTTGTAACGATGTAACGTTCATTGAATTTATACACACACACATGCACACGCACGCATATATATATGTATATATATATATATGTATACACACATACACAGCAAGAGATAAAAAGAGAACAAAATTCGTTCGTATTAATCGAGATTGGTAGATCATCGTGCCGATCGATGTTCTCGCATGAAAATTCTAACTCCGAGTTGAAATTTGTCAAACAATCGTTTCATCGTTTTTATACAAAATTTAATCGACGAGAAGAGAAAGAGAGAGAGAGAGAGAGAGAGAGAGAGGAGATGCTTGTAAGTACTTACGTATGTCCACGTCGGTCGATATCTCCGATGTACCTATAACATTGAAATATCCATGACAACAGAGCCAGATAGAGATAGATAGATAAAAATGGAGATGGACAAAAAAAGAGAGAGAGAACAACGACACCGTGCGCATTATGCTAATACAGCATGTTCCGAGAACATGGACGGAGTCCATCAGCGATAACAGACGAAAACGAGTACGTACACAGATAAATAGTAAGTGGAAACAAAAAAGAAAATCAAAGGATTTTAAAATGAAGTAAAAGAGAATTCGTCTGATACTGAGATAGAGATATCGAAAAAAAGTATAGAAAAAAGGAGATAAAAAGAGAGAAGAAAAAAAACCAGAGAGAGAGAGAGAGACAAATAAAATGCTTTCTCTTTTATTTATGCAAAGAAGCGTCGATTAATCTTGCTATTCGAGATTAATTGTACGGAAAAGCAACCATCGAATTCGCAAAAGTCATCTCTTGAGAAACGCGATGAGGATACGCGAGAACTATCACTCTCTCTCTCTCTCTCTCTTTTTTGCTCTCTTTCTCTTTCTCTCTCACACACACATACACGTGCACATACATACGATCACTCTCTATCTCACTCGCTCTTTCCACTTCTCCACTTTCGCCCCGGTTTCAAACGAATTACGCGGGGATCAGCTTTAAATGAATTCCTTCGTTTCCCTCGCTTTTGTATCGATTAATCGAACCGATTCTCTCCCTCCCCCTTCCTCCTTTCCGCCTCTTCCTCTCACAACGGGAGTCGATTCTTCCTTCTATCGGAAATCGTTTTATTTATTTCGCACGAAGCCAAGTCAGGAAGTATAAACTTTTAACGTCCCTCTCTCTCTTTCTCTCTCTCTCTCTCTCTCTCTCTCTCTGTCTTTCTATCTCTCTTTCTATCTCTTTTCATATCTCTATCTCTCATCTCAAACGTCAAGAAAATGTGTTCGAGAGTAGACCTTGGAAGCTTGCTTTTACGATAGTCGTCGTCCTCGTCGTCGTCGTCGTCGTCGTCCTTTAGAAGGATAAAAATCCAGATATGAAATACATATATCCTGACCGAAAGAACTTATTACTAACTAGCTTTATAATCCTTTGATCCATATATCTATTTTCTTAACAAATTGATCCTACTCTTTTCTTTTCTTTCTTTTCTCCCTATCATATAAAACTGTATATATTCGTTCATTAAAATATCTCTCTCATATCATATTGCACTTTTTTTTTTTAACATTTTTCTTCTCTCTCCTTCTCTCTATCTATCTATCTATCTATCTATCTATCTATCTATCTATCTTTATGTTTATTTCTCAAACGAGAGGAACAAAGTAACTTCGTTGAATAATATCTCTTAGTTATTATAAACATCGCAATAATGACGAATGAATTAAGATAACCACTCAGACGAAGAACAACGAATCAAAAGAGCAAACGATACTAACTCGTAATTTTAATATCGTATTATTTTATAAGACGGCAGAGTTCTGGCTCTAGTAATGGTGCACTGTAGCTGTTGCCGGTGGTGCTGATGGTTATGGTGGTGGTAACGGTGGTAGTGCTGGTGGTGCTGCTGATGGTGATGCCGGCGGAGAGGTTTTAGGAGAAGGTAAAACGTGCCAACGTTAACTCATTTTGCAATGTACTACGTAAATTTATGCGCCGTGAGATTTTGCGGTGGCTTCGTTCGTCACAAGTTAATTAAGCTCGTAATTCTTCTCCCACTCCGTTTGTTACTTTCATTTCTCTCTCTCTCTCTCTCTCTCTCATTCATGCACGCACGCATTCTCTCTTTCTCTCTCTATAATTTACTACAGTTCAAAACTTACGCGACTACGATCCTCACCTATGAGATATTTGTAAGTAAATGAAATACAATTTGCAAAATGTCAATACAAAGAAATATATTTTCTTAGAAACGAACGAAACATATTAATTCTTAGAAATCTCTTAGTAAGTCTCCCTTTATTCTTCTCCGTTTATTTTGTTTTGTTTTTCTCTACTTTGTATGTATCGTAGATAGTACCTCGTAACACAAGGTGACCTCGCGTTTACATTTCTTTGTATCTAGGACATACGCGTCGTAGGATGTACTCGTTAGTCTTAGTCACGTCGTACTTGAGCGAAGACGTACGTAATCGAAGTATCTCCCTTAATTATTTAACCCCAGCGAACATTTTGCGACGTAAGTACTCATATACTTATAAATCGACTGATTTATCGTTACATACGTTTTATTTTAATCGTAATTAATAACGTTAACGAGCGCTAATGAATTATTATCGACTTTCCATCGTGTTTCCAACGACTAGATTAAGATACTACGAGACAGATATTTTAATATCGTAGAGGTTAATAATCTTTATTTCTAATATCAGCGAATATCAATTAATTCGTCTACGTTACTATTTTATTAGATATTGCGATTAGGTAGGTAAAACACGAACGAGCTACTTTCGATCATCGTTAAGTTTCGTTTCTCCTACGAATGCATGAAAAAATTACGAGATCGTTTTTACAAATATATCTTTAATCTATATATTAATCATTATTTAAAGCAGATATCAACGATCGACTTAATCAGCGTCTTCGTTACAAATATTATATCTTATCGTTAGTTATCTACGATATCAACGAAACTGAAGCAACTTACGACCATCGCTTACAACATTTTTTTGTCTTTTTTCTTATCTCCCTCTATATCTTTATAAAATATTTCGAAGGATTTTCGTTAATCCTACATACGTATCAAACTTAGAATTTATTATTAATACGAACACGTAATTAACGTTATATTTAAGTAATTATAAAGAAAATGTATTCCTTTATGGAAACTAAAAGATATCGTTAAGTATTAGCGAGATATAAATTTTCGAAGAAGCAGAAACAGGAAATAGGTAGAAAGACGTAGAATAAGGAGATGAAGAGGAAGAGAAGGAGAAAGAAGGAGAAGGTTAGTAAAGCATTAATCGGTAAGATTAACTCCGCTAAGAGGGGAATTAAGAAAGTTACTCCGGCAACGAAAGAAGAACTTAGAAGCTGCTATCTGGCTCTAAGCAGTTTACGAAGGAAGGACCTTATAGTGTCGTCGAGAGACTAGTGCTCTTCTCCTTTCTCTTCTCTTTTCCTTCTTCGTATCATACTGCGACGATCGTTTTAGTTTAGAGCATTAGAAATTACAAGTAGAAAAATCATTTCGCTTCCGTCTTATTCATTTATTATTTCGTAATATAAATAAAAAGAGAGAGAAGGTTCATTATCGTCATATGAATTAAATATTAGATTTATTAGAATTAATAAGAACGAGAAGGACAGACGGAGAGAGAAAGAGATGCGAGTTTCGGCTGGAAGAACGATTTAAATGAATATATTTATTATGGATAAGAGAAGGGGGAAAGAGACAGAGACTGACAGAGAGAGAGAGAGAGATTTCAGTTTATCGATAAGAATCGTCTATTCTTCGAAAAGCCAAGCAGTATTACCATCCTACACAATCCTCGTTTTCCTTATGATATTCTCCTGGCAGAGTTCGTTTAATCGAACTATCCCTTTCCCCCACCCCTTAGTAAAACGATATCCAATAATCGATTCACCGTGGCTTTGGAAAATCCAATCGCGTTTTCGCGAAAGAGAGAGAGAGAGAGAGAGAGAGAGAGAGAGAGAGAGAGAGAGCCGTCTATCTTCAGTTCGACGACGTTTAACGCGTTGACGACGACGACGTCGAACTCGTTGAAACAGTGAAGTCGTATTCCTTCGAAACGTAAAAGAATTTAACATACCGAGATAGATTTATCGAAAACGAACGAAAAGAATGATAGAAAATAATCCATCTTACGAGGTGTCTGTCCTTTTGACCTTAATGATCCCGCGCGTATCTATAACAACATAACGTAACATACATACATACGTATATATATACGTACCAATAAATACACATTCATAATAAGAATGAAAATAATAAAAAAAATATACAAAAAATGAAAGGTGAAACGACAATACGTAATACGCATTCTACGCGAGATTCCCGTCGGTATTACGATCCATTTACTACGAATTCCGCGATATTGCGAATCGACGAATAGATTTGGAATGATAATATATATATATATATATATATATATATATATATATATATATATATAGAGAGAGAGAGAGAGAGAGAGAGAGAGAGAGAGAGAGGATGACAGAGATAGTGAAAGAGAAAGAAAAGACCGCACGGATCACGCAGACGAACGAGACTCGATTACGCGAACGAACGTGTAGATAGGTGTATTCTTGCACACGTATGCGTTTTATCTACATAGATACATACCTACGTATATACGTACGTACGTATAATACATATATACGTTGTATGTACGTCAGAACGTATGAAGAGGACAGGACGTAGTGGTGGACGAGAGAACGAGGAGAGAGGAGGATGGCAGAAGGCATAGATCCGTGGAATTGTCAGCCATTCCAGACTCCGGGGGATTAACTCGCTCAGGAATGCGTTTCTCTTCTTTCTCTCTCTCTCTCTCTCTCTCTATCTATCTCTATCTCTATCGAACTATTTCTCTCTCTCTCTCTCTCTCTTTCTCTCTCTGTTTCTTTCTCTTTTCTCTTTCTCTCTCTCTCTCTATCTCTCTATCTCTCTATCTCTATCAAACTTCTTCCTATCTCTTCGTCGCATCCTTCTGCGTCGTGCAACGAACGAAGAAAATGTTGAGGGAATGCTAGACGAGGACACTAGCAGTCATTTTCTCCATTTTGCAATTCGATTTCCGTCGATATTGCTCCGTCTCGTTGGATTCTTCCGTTCGGTCGGATGAAGACGCCTGCTAACTCCAGATATATTCAACGTGGGATCATACATGAGAGAGAAAAATAAAGGTAGAGAGAAAGAGAGATGGAATAAGAAAAAATAATAAGATTCTAGTCGACTAATTTTATCGTATCTCTTTCTCTCTCGCGCTCGCGCTCTTTTCTCTCTTCCTCTCTCTTTTTCGATCTTGGTTAGTTCTATTTTTTTTAGACATCCATTAGAATTCGAGATATCTTCAATGTTTGATCGGTATGTAAATTAGAAAGAGAGAGAGAGAGAGAGAGAAGGAGGGAGAATAAAGTTAGAAGATATTATTAGACTAATTTAATTATTAATTATCTTTCTCTAAATCTACACTTTTTTTCTTCGCCCTATCGCTTGCGTCTAAATTATATTCGTAAGAGAAAAAGGAAAGAAATGCAAATGAAGATTTTGATGGATTAAAATTTATTGTTAATTCTCCCTCTCTCTCTCTTTTTCTCTCTTATTATCATTCCCTTTTTTTTTTTATTTTTTTAATCGAAGATATATTCGCATTATTTGCGATCGATCACGAGAAAGACGAAGGAAAGAGAAAGAGCGAGAAGAGAGAAAATATATGGGAAGATCTCAACCGACTAATTTTATTATTTACCATCTTTCGCTCTTGCGATCTTTACCACTTGTTCCTTTTATCCGAACGAACTCGAGAAGACCAGCGCCAACATCATGCTCCATGACGCGTGCATAATGCTCGTCTACTCTCAATGTGTACCTCGAAGAAGAACGGGGTGCTACTCCTTGTAGACTACATCGATTCGACTCTGGCGAGCAAAGTGATTCGATAAGATGTCGGGAACATCGTGTTACGTCGGAGTTGGGAAAAGAAAGAATAAGAAGAAGGAACGACGATAATCGAGCACCCGGAAGTTACGTCGTAGTTCTTCAATGTTTAACGAATACATATGTATCTTACGTAGTTACATAGACGTACCGGAAATTTTATTTCGAGCTCCTTCTAACAACGGCGAATTTTTTTTATCTGTGATTTCGATAAAAAGGTATTTCGAAGCGAGAAGAAAAAAAGGGAAAAAGAAAAAAGATCGCGTATAGTACACATGTAAAATGTCAGTCACGACCGGCCAATCGTTTTTCTTTTTTTGCAAACAAATTTTATCGAATGCGTTCAATCTGCTTTTGTTTTTCGATCGATTTAGTACTACTCTTTCTTTTTTTTTTGTTAACACATAAGAGACTCGACGTAGTGTGAAGAAAAATTAATCATTTTTTGACATTGATAAATACGTATTTGTTTCTTTGTTTTTTTTTTTTTTATAAATACTTGCCACTTGATTTAACTCTGGGAAAGACACGAATCTTGTCGACTCTTTTTCCTACTACTTATATATATATATATATATATATATATATATATACACACATATACTTTTGTATATGTACATTTATATATAAGATACATTTATATATAAGATATATAAGCACAGATGCAATTTTCATAAAATTTACGTATCCTTAATAGATTCGTCGAAGATGATAGGCCAACGTTCCGTCGTTGTCGTCGGATGAAAATGGGTTCATGCGGAAGAGAGGAAAGGAAGGGTAGGGAATAGGCAAAAAGAGAGAGAGAGAGAGAGAGAGAGAGAGAGAGAGAGAGAGTTAGATGGTTGAACGGGGTTGGGGCTTTATATTCCGCGGGATCGATCCGTTCCCCATGGCTTTATCCAGCCGTCCGATTGTGCGTATTTACGCGTGTGCGCGATTCTCGTACGTGGAATCGAAGCCATTGGCCAATCGTATTGGCTTTCGCCACGCGAGTTTCCTCACCCCTCTTATCCTCTCATTGCCGGTGGCATTGTGCGCCATTACCAGAGGAGAAATTAACCGTGATCCCTGTACACAGTCGCGTTACTTCGCTTTACCCGAAGGAGAAAAATATATATCGAAAAAAAGAGAGAGAGAGAGAAAGAGAGACAAAAAATGAATAAAAAAAGGAAGAGGGAAGCAAAAAGAAACAGAAAATTTTCAAGTTCGATCGCACACTTTCAATTCTAATCGATATTAACGATTTTTTTCACGCGTTTGCAGATAAACAAATAGATGGTCGATATATATGTGAGTATATATATATATATATGTATATGTGTGTGTATGTACGTATGTATAATAATCTGTCTCTTTGATTATCTCGAAAATTTGTTTTTCGCGTACGAAGAGTAAAAGGAAAAGGCATATATGGATACCAGATGAAAGCATTTGTGGCTTATCTAGTTCGCGTACGTTGTTCCGAAAGAAGAGTGAGATAATAAAGAAAATATTAAAGCGAAAAGAAAAAAGAAAGAAAGAAAGAAAGAAAGAAAGGAAGGAAGAAGGAAAATAGAGGGTTGGATTCAAGAGAAAAGAAGAGGAGTGGGAGGGAGGAGAGAGGGGGAGGAAACGCTTTGTTCGGGTCCATGCCACCTGTGACTTAATTAGCGGCATATGTAATCACGTTTGACGACATATTTTTCGACTTTTCTTTCTCTTCCTTTCAACGTACATATATATCGTTTCTTTTTTTTTTATATATTGTGTTTCTCTGTTTCTCAGAGAGAGAGAGAGAGAGAGAGAGAGAGAGACAGAGAAAAGTGCCGTCGTAATTAACGGCTCTACTTTCCCGTTGTTTTCTAAAATTACGAAAAGGAAGATACGACGATAAAAGCTTACGAGTGGAGAAAGAGAAAGAGAGAGAGAGAGAGAGAGAGAGAGAGAGAAAGAGAGAGGAGCGTAGCATGTCGAAAAGAAAAATAACAAAAAGGAGAAACAATATGAAAACAAAACAAAAAAAAGATAGAAAGCAGCGAAACAAAACTGGGACGAAAGGTAAGGCGCGGTTGCGGAATAAATTCATCATTGCTCTTGTTAAAGCGTAAACAATGTGTTTTGGTTTGATTTTTGACGAATATTTTTTATATTTTTGTGAGGGCAGGGAAGAGGGGATAGGCGGAGGTACATACAGAGGAAAAAATCGGAACGTGCGAAATTTTTCGACCGATACGAAATGAACTTTACGAATACGAAATTCATATAGGTTACGCGTATAATAGGTATTTTTTAAAAAAATATTGTACATCGCTTTTTTTGTTTTATTTTTTTTTTCATCTTTTTTCTTTTTTTTTTTTTAATCAAACGCAACTATTTAATTTCGATCGTTACACGTTCTCCTTCGTTAGGAAACAAACCTCGTAAACGATCTGTAAATACGATACACTTTATATAACGCATTATATCGCTTATGCGTACGTTTCGTTCGGGTATAATTTATATAAATTAATTAAAACTTTCGGATGAAAATATTGGATTGGATAAATGTTCGTTGGTCCGTTTCGATCGCGTGTTGCTCGAAAAATATAAAGAAGATAACTCGACACGACGTTTCTCGAGACTAAGAAAGGAATAACGCGTGTATGAGCGTTGTACGCCAGTCGTGGATTCCCAAGTTAGTCTGTTAATTCGTCAGTGACGTGGGTTTCGTGTGCTGGATGATAATGTCGGTGCGATGCAACGGCCGTGCCAGCCGTAACGGTTCTCTGTAATTAATCAGGAACGCGAGCTACAGCGCGAAAATACAGGGTAGTAGCCTGGGAGAGCTAGAGAGATAAAGCTGGAGAGAAAGAGAGAGAGAGAGAGAGAGAGAGAGATAGGTGTAGTTGCAGCAGCACCAGTAACGGTACTAGTAGCACCAGCCAACAACTAACTGCAATAGCAGCAGCAACGGCAGCAACAGCAGCAGCAGGAACGGCAGCAACGGCAGCACTAGCAGAATCGTTTACATAGTCAATGCAGTCACATGTAATGCGTACGAACACATATACATACACAAAGAGACATCGCATACGGGCGCGTGTAAGCATATATAGAAGTGTGTGTATGTAGTGCGTGTACGCTAAAGCGAGGATGGCTGGTCTGGTCCTCTCTCTCTCTCTCTATCTCTATCTCTATCTCTCTTTCTCTTTCTCTCTCTGCATGTACGACAGCCGGATACGTACAACTACCAGGATGCATCAACTGTGTTAGAAACGGAGAGAGAGAGAGAGAGAGAGTGAGAGAGAAGAGGGGAGATGAGGAAGATAGTAATGAAGGTATGGGTGTGTCGTGCGTGTAAATGTGGCATAAATGGCGTCGATGCATAATACCAAAGCCATGGCATAGCTACGTACAAGGATTCACGTTCCATACCAACGACGCAGGAAATTATCGTGGTGTATGTATGTATGTATGTATGCGAGTAGTGTGTGTACGTAAGGGAGACAGAACATGTGCGGAACGATAAAACGTTAATGTGCTCGGTTGAAATCCTCCTTCACGGCGACGAAATATGAAATTCGCCGGTGCCAGTTTTGGATAGTCTCAGGAAACGAGAAAGATAGAGATAAAGAGAGAGGGAGAAGGAGAGAGAGAGAGAGAGAGAGAGAGAGAGAGAGAATGAGTCGTTCTCGATCGACGTTTATGTGTCCTGTCGAGATAAGCTCTTCTCGAACGATCCTCTAGCGAGATGTATTCGTGCGAACGGAGATCGAACTCGTAGTATTACGGGACAATGAACGTTGCCAGGGTCCACCATGGAACTCTAATTTCCGTTGGTTCGACGTAAACAGATCGACTTTTCCAAATATTCTACTATGTGTGTATATATATATATATATATCTTATCTATGAAAGTAGAAAGTTCTGTGAGAATTGAAAAAGAAGGTAGAAGAGATAAAAAGAGTAATGTAAATAAATTTCTTCAAACTTATGTTATCAACATAATCGTAATATAATTATTAATTAATTCGATAAATATATATATGTAAACAGGGAAGATAAAAAACGAAAAGGACAATCTGATGACAAGTAACTAGTTGAACTATACGTATCTATAGGAGAATAAAAAAAGAAAGATATATAGATAGATAGATAAATAGAGATAGAGAGAGAGAGAGAGAGAGAGAGAAAGAGAGAAAACAAAATGTGTTGGTCGAACGAAAATCAAGCGACCGGCATATCCGTTCATATCGTTCGCAGAGTGTACCAAGCAACCCCTCTCGTTCCTCAACCCCTCCTCCCTCTCCCCTCCCCCATGGGGGTGATTAATCCAACCATTTTTCTTCCTCCTCGCACGTTTAATACGAGCCTCGCGAAAATCGCTTGCTCGTACAGTGCTCGCTAACTGATATCGGTCGCAGAGAGCTGGAATTCGAGAGACTCGAGAGTGAAAGAGAAGGAGGGGTGAGAGAGGGAGAGAGAAAGAGAGAGAGAAGGGGTAGAGATTCGCGATAATACGAGATGGATAGAGAGGGTTGGTTTGGTGCGCACATAGTTGTAAAACCGGGACCGCAGGTGCTTCGATAGAAACGCACAAAGCCTCGCATATACACACACGCATACATACGTATACTAATATCCATGGATATATATATCCCGTTGGACCAATCGTACTCTTAGCGATTCTATACATCCCGACTGTTATCAAACTGCTTTTCATGCATAATGCAATCGATTTTTGTTCTTATCTACCTATCATTTTTTCTCTTTGCGTGCCTCTCTCTCTCTCTTTCTCTCTCTCTTTCTCTCGTTCTTTCACTTCTTATTTTTATGAGAAAGGTATGTGCATTTCTCGAGGATATCTACCTCCACCGACTCATCCTCGATCGGTAGAAAACAAGAAGGTAGAATAGTCCGGACAAAGCTTCGGTACTGCTGGCATCAGCTGCGACGGAGATCCTCTATCAGATTTTCTCGATTGAAGCAGATAGAGAGGATCAGAGAGATGAAGTGAGAGACTGAGAGAGAGAGAGAGAGATAAAGAAAGAGAGAGAGAGAGAGAGAGGTGAGGAAAGAAAAGAATGGAAAATGCTCCGATCGTACTGTTATGGAGAAATGGACGAACTAGTTCGCTCGTTGTATATATCTATGTACATATGTGTCCAGGATATTCGAAAAATTTGTTTGAACGTATAATATGTATATGTGTGTCGATGAAAGAACGATTCGGTCTCTTGGTACTCTCGTGAAGAATACTGTTGCTCGACTCTCACGATCTCTCTCTCTCTCTCTCTCTCTCTCTCTCTTTCTCTCTATCTATCTATCTCTTTTTATCTGTATCTTTTTCTTTCCGTTTTTATCTATCTCTATCCCGATCCTACTCGAGTAGTTGAAGTAATTTATCGAACGATTCAACATTTTTTCTTTTCTCTTCTTCTTCCTTTTTATCTTTTTCCTTTTCTTTCTTTCTTTTTTTTCTTTTTCTCCTTGAAAGAAAGTTTAGTTCGATTAAACGCTCAAGTGATTCCCGAAGACGCGATCGTATCATTTCCGTCTTATCTCGAAAGCTTTACGTAGAAAGAGCAACTGTGGTTTCTCTATCTCTCTATCTCTTTTTCTTTTTTCTTTTTTTTTTTTCTTCTTTTCTCAAGATTCAAGTAACGCGTCTTAAAGGTAAAGCTAGACGAGTGGAATGTTGAAGATGTAAAGAGAGCGGAAATAAAGGACGCGAAAGTTAAGTACTCTTAAGTCTAATGCGTACGGAAGAAGATGGATTTTTAGAGAAAGAGAAAGAGAGAGAGAGATTGTCGTCTTATTTTCATTCTTTCTCTGTCTTTCTCTCTCTCTCTCTCTCTCTCTCTCTCTCTCTCTCTCTCTCTCTCTCCTTCTAACATTCGCTACTTTCTTCATACGATAATGGCTTTTTGTATGAACGATGGCCTGTCGAGTGTCCACGAAGAAACGTTTCTTTCACGGATAAATTCTGTATTCCATGGTGGCATTGAATTCAATAAAAGCTAGCAGAGCAACGGTGATCGAGGAAGATCGATATGACGTTATTACTTGTACGTGATCGTTCTGTTAACTGTAGCTTTAGAAAGGGAAAAAGAGGAAAGAAGAAAAAAATAGAAAGGAAAGGAAAAGAAGCTGTTTAAACTCTTTATCGATAATCCTAAACGATGGTGAGATAAAGAGAGAGAGAGAGAGAGAGAAGAAAAAAAGGAAAAAAATTATGGACGGATACATAACAAAAAAAATATATATATGTATATATTTTTTCTTTTAGAAATTTTATTGCGTAAACTATTCTCATAAGATTAAGAAAAAAAAATATATATATATACACACATATACACAAAATCATATACGATGTGTATAAATAAATGTACAAACGTGACGTTTCGATTCTTAAAAAAAAAAAAATATAATCTTAACTAAAATAATCGTGCAAGTGGTACATGCTCGTTCTAACGAATCCAGGACGTTATGTTTCAGGACGAGGAGTGGTGCTGGACAGTCAGGGTCCAGTTTTGGTTTCGGAGCCACGTTCATCAGTGGAATTTTCGAACGACACCGGTGTGATGATCCACTGTTCGGCACACGGCAGTCCATTGCCTAGGATCGATTGGCTGATGGGCGATGGCTCACCCGTTTTACCAATACCGCATATCCGTGAGATGCTGGTCAATGGTTCAATGTATTTCCTACCGTTCGGTGCAGAGAGTTACAGACACGACGTACACTCAGCAGTTTACAGATGTCAAGCCTCGAACAGCGTCGGTAGGGTGCTCGGCCGTGAAATCACGGTAAAGGCCGGTGAGTGCCCTTTATTTCTTGTGTATCAGAGATATATATATATATAATACTACCATCTCTTTCTCTCTTTATCTATTTCTTTCTTTATCTCTCTTTCTCTCTCTCTCTCTTTCTCTCTCTCTTTCTGTCTGTCTATCTCTCTCATATACTTTCCAAACGATTGACTTTCCTCTTCCATCTCTCGAAGTTTCACTCTCGATCGAACTCTCAAGCCACGTGGACGTACGACGATAAAGTTCGATTAATGGGTATATCAGATTGAAAAAAGACTCGAAGAAGAGAGAGAGACGTTAATTAATTTCTCATAGAACTGGACGACGACGATGATAAATCTATCTTTGAGAACATTTTTTTATTTCTTTGGAGAAAGAAAGAAATAAAAAAGAGGAGAGAGAGAGAGAGAGAGATTTTCTGGAGAGACGTTCTCTCTCTCTCTCTCTCTCTCTTTCTCTTTCTTTCTTTTTACATACGTCCCGATTAATTTTCTTACAATTATCTTGAATTATCTCTATCAAACGTAGAAATGTTCTGGATGGGACATTTTATAATAATGTTTCTTTCCTTTCGATCATTCTTCTTTTTCGGCTTTATTTTTACCCTTATTATCTAACATCCGTGCAATTACATACGATGCGTGACAACGCGAGAGTTATCTCGTAACATTGAAATCTCTTTCTTGAAGGATGATCTTGAAAAGATAAGATGTTATTACAGGACTATGCTTTCTAAAGGATTAGCTTCGTTATTTATTATCTGACTATCCACGGTACATCGCTCGTAAAGGATCAACGATATAAACGTCTAACTATAACCAAAGAGAAAAAAAGAAAAAAAGAAAAAAGAGAGAGAGAGAGGATAAAGAAAAAGAGTCGAAAATCACTAAAGGATTGGTTTGAAAGATTTTATAGAGAGTGTAGAAATCGAGAGTAAGTTATCGATACTTATTCTTCTCTCTCTTTGTCTCTCTTTCTTTCTCTGTTTCTTTCTTGTTCACGTGAAAATCTTTTAGTGAAAATTGCTTCTCGTATAAATCTAATTGAGAGTTTTCGTGAAACGACGTTCCAAAGTGGTGACTTCCTCGAAAAAGGGGACGGACTCGGAAAGGGTGTAACGATCGTTAGCTTACCGAGCCAACTACATTTATTTTTCTTTGGATCTCCTTTTTTACCTCATACTAGATGGATGGCCCCTAAACTAATGCTCGCTTATGGCCAACAACCGGTGCTCACTGCCAAGATCAAGATTCGCGGCTTTGCGTGCATTGCCAAGTGTATATATACATATACACATATACACAGTTATATATATATAATACGTATGTATGTATGTACGTATATAAGATATTTCTACACTGGAAAGCACGAGAGTGATGAAAGAAAAAAAGAAAGAGAGAGAGAGAGAGAGAGAGAACGAAGAGTCACTTGAAACTTTTATTTTAAAACTTTTATCTCTCCTCTCCTCAACGATTTTCTTTCCTCCCATAAACTTTATCAAGAGATAAGGAATTTATTGAACGGTCTACCTCAACATTTATCTACATTCTCCTGCATTTATAATATACCTATATACTTACGTACATACATATATACAAAATCGCTTATTAAAGTTTTATCGAATCATTTCAACGCATATACCGAGCCCTAGCCGCGAGTGAAAAAAATTTTAGATAAGCCATAAACGCGTATGTACGTACGAACTTGCACGATTGTATATAGATCGTTATTATGTAATCGTCTCGATCTCGTAAAATCATTTTTAGCGATGAAGTTTTTCACGATCGTTCCGAACGTTCGAATCGGGTCCTGTTGGAGAAGAGGAGAGGAGAGGAGAGGAAAGGAGGAACAGGTATTTTTTTTCTCTCTTTTTCTTTCATTTATCAAAACCACGGCGAATTATCAGACGAGTATTCACAGAAAAAAAAAAGAGAAGAGGAAGAAAAAAATATGAATCTTTAGAGAATAGTCAGTGAAAAAAAGAGTGAAAAAAAAAAGAAAAAAAAAGAAAATTCAGGGAGAAATTTCGTCTATATACATTTTACCCGTATATATACTCTTATGTATGTATGTACGTATCCACGTACGTGTACATACGTACGTACATATATCATACATACATAAATGCGTACGTGTCACGTAGAGGCGCGTAACTCGAGCGTGCATATCTCTTTAAACGTTAAACTCGTAGCTATGGCGATGGGAGGTGGGAGGTGGGAAAAGGGTGGAAGGGTGGAAGGGTGGTGCTGAAGAATAAACGAGCCAAACGGGTGAGATACTTTCGTTTTCCAGTGTGGTTAACAATCGTGACGGTCCTCGGCAAGAATCACTTATCGCGTTTAGCGACTCGTACAATCGAGGTAAATTCTCGCTGAGTAGACGTAAACCAAGATAGCGTGTTGGTGAATTTCTATCCACATTGAGAATAAGAACTTTGCAGGAGTGAAAATGAGAAAGGCAGAGATGAAAAGAGAAAGAGAGAGAGAGAGAGAGAGAGAGAGAGGAAAAGCACTAATTACCAAAAGTACAGACGCCAGACGGTCTGAAAAGCTTACGCTGTTACTCCGTAGCAGTAAAGTTATAACGAAAAAAATATGAAACATGAAATCGTTAATGGAGTTAATAAGACTTTGTAAATTTTTGTCGGGACGTAATTAGCAATTCGGGTGTTTGTTAAAAAAAAGAGAAAGGATAGTAACGTGGAAAGAAGATCATTGCTGGACACGATACAAGGGGAGCTTTTTATTCGATTTATTATTTTTTCTTTGATTCCATCTCTTTGTATACTTTAAAAGAGATATAATGTCGTTTTGTCAAGTATTTTTTCATTTATCTGTAATTTGTAGAGAAAAAATAATTTTAATAAAAAAGAGGAGGAAAAAGAGAGAGAGATTAAAAAAGAAAATTAAGATCGTTAATAGAAGCAGAAATATATTTTAGTCCATTCTCGCTCTAACGAATATACTTTGGGAGCGTTTAAAGGAGAATTGAAATAAAGAATCCCGGAAAATGTTAACTTCACCAGTGAAAGCTCTTCCAAGTCATTCGTTTTTTTTTCTCTTTATACTTTTTTATTTTTCTTTTCTTTTTTTCTTCTTCATTCTTCTATTCCAGCAGAGTTATCCTCAGGACTCTAATAGCGGGACAACGCAACTTATTCTTCTCCTTCTTCTTCTCCTTCTTCTTCTTCTTCTTCTTCTTCTTCTTTTCGATCTCTCTCTCTCTCTCTCTCTCTCTTACTTTTCTATTCTCACCCTTTGCTTTTTTTCATCTTCTCTTTCTTTCACGCCATTCTCTCTGTCCTTTCTTTTTTTTACTCTCAATGGTCTTTGTCGTCGCGAGAAGACGACACTGGTGAAAGTTCCGTGTCTTTTTTCTACCCTTTCCTTTTCTTTTTTTTCTTATTTTTTTATTTTTTATTTTTTTCTATCTCTTCCCATTGCTGGAACGACCGTACAACTTTTTTTTTCTTTTCCAGTGGTCCGGCAAAAGTACGAAGTTCAAGTGCGGGACGCCTACGTCTTGGTCGGTAACACGGGTGTCCTTAGGTGCGAAATACCATCGTTTGCGAAGGATTACGTAAAAGTTACTTCTTGGGTCCAGGACTCGATTTTCAACATCTTTCCGACGCACGAAAGCGGTAAGAGTATTTCCACTTTAACGTCAGTTATCATCCCTTTTAACATAAGTACTCCCGCAAATAATCTCACAATTTCGAAGCCATTTTCTAGCTGAAGTCCACCAAGTTGACATGCAGTAGCACACGTCGATCTATCCTCCGATATATATATATATATGTATGTATGTATGTATGTATGTATATATATTTATATATCGAATGGCTTTTACGCGCATCATTTTTTATCTCCTTCATCGAACGACGCCTGTCAAGTCTTCTCCGATCTCGTTCGATTTATCGGCATATCTCACTCGGATAAAAAGTTGCATATTTAATACTAATCAGATTACAATTAAAAAAAAAAAAATTGAAATTATATTACCAATTCAAATCCAGTTTCATTAGTTTAACCATATTAAACAGTTCGTATTTCATAAAAAACATTATTAGAAACACCTTATAATAGACAACCCTATTTCTTACGTGCACGCAAGACGAATTCTCGTTTGTCTATATCCAGGCGCAATTTTTTTCAAACAATTGTCGAACAAACTTTTATCCATCTTCTAACGAATAATGTATTGATACACACACACATATATATATACATACATACCGTTTAAAGAAGCAGAGGGTAGTCTGATAGATAAAGATCGAAGCAATTTTTACGTAGATTTTTTCCTCCCTATCGTTTGCACGGCGCATCACGGTCGTTTCATTGGCGTGCAAAAGGGTGAAGGGAAAAAATATATATGAGCGTAGGTAAGCGCGTACGTAGGTAGAGAAAGATAGAAAGAGAGAGATAGAGGGAGAGGGAGAGGGAGAAAGAGAGAGAAAGAGAAAGAGTGCGCGCGTTCTTGTCAATATCCCAGTTAATTAGAGTCTGAGGGGAACGATTGGAATATCTCTCTGCGTATATACACACAGACATTATTACGAAAAGCTCCCGTCACTCTAAGCTTTCCACCAAAACGAGACAGAGAGAAAAAGAGAGAGAAAGAGAGAGAGAGAGAAAGAGTCTCGTCGTCCTCTCGCGGTTATTGTGTCCGCAACGAAAAAAAAAGAGAAAAAAAAGAGGAAACAGGGGTAAAAAAAAAAAAGAAAGAAGAGAAACACAATTGCTATATCGTGCAAAATTACTCGCACGCCATTTCATGAAGCTCGCACGAGGCTAAACTTTTTAATGAATGCTTGCAACATTCAAACGGTTCTCGGGGCCAATCCGGTGAAACTTTTGTACCAATGACGATTTCGAAACGCGACTAACGTTCAATATCCACGTGATCAACGCGACAATACGTATGTTCGTTCGTTGGTTCGTTCGTTCGTTCGTTCGGATTAACGTGTAAAAACGTCGTCGTACGATAGAAAAGTTTTTAACGAAAAAATCACGTTAACTTTCGGAAGGTTAAATCGTTAGGATCGTACACTTTTCTTTTCTCTATAGATCTATATATATATATATATATGCTATATCTTTCTCTTTCGACTTTTATAGATAAAGACGTAAGTTTCAGCTCGATTCGTTTTTAAGTCGAAAGATCACGTCGTCACGTCTATCGTATCGGTTTTCCCGAAGCTCCTTTTCGGTATCGGCAAACCGTTGAGAAGTTCCAAGTCGACGAATAGGAAAGCACGAATGCATCTCGAATTTCTTTTCTTATCGGAAAAGGACATCGTAGAAAAAGAAAGAAAGAATTATATATATATATAGAGAGAGAGAGAGAGAGAGAAAGAGAGAGACAGAGAGAAACACTTCTTGTCAGTTTTCCTCCTACAGTTCTCGTACACGTAAGGTGGATTATATACGAATAAACGACGAAGTTTGTCTACTATTTTCTAAAATCCCCTATCTCTATCTCTGTTACCTTACTTTTTCTTTTTCTTTGTCAGAGATTCACGCGCACAATTGCGCACAGCTGATCCGCAAACGTCTAAAAGTTTTCCAAGTAATTCGTTTTCCATTTAGTGGCTCTCTCTCTCTCTCTTTCTTTCTTTCTCTCTCTCTCTCTCTCTGTCTGTCTTTCTCTCGCGCTCTCATTCTCACTCTCTCTTGCTTGCTTCCGCTTCCTCTTCAATCGTAAGATTGAATTTCCCAGGCGGGACCAAATAAGAGACAGAGAGAGAGAGAGAGAGAACTTGGCCCGTTCGTGTAATTCCTTCAGGGTCGCAGTGCCAGCGGCTAGAAGCGCATGATTTAATCCACGATTAATCGTCTGCTGGTCTGAGTTGCAATGAACGTTCCGATGATTATGAAGTGATTATGAAGTTTAATAGTTTTCGAAAATAATACGTTCCGTCGACGACGACGACGACGACGATGACAATGACGATGACGATGACGATAACGATAACGATGACGATGACGATGATATATTGTGTAATATCAAACGAATAAAAAGAGAATGGTACGACAGAATCGAAATAATCTTTCATTTGCTTTTATTACGACAAATTGTTAAACGAATGAAAAAAAAAATGATAGGAGGAAGGAAGGAAGGAAGGAAGGAAGGAAGGAAGGGTTGGCCAAGGACGATTTCCTTTTCGTTGGTGTGTCGATGATGCGCCAGCGACTATGAAAAGTTTTCTCGAACTTTACCCAAAGTACTCCTATCTCTTTCTTATTCTTGTTCTTATTCTTTTTCTTTTTCCATTCGAAAGATATTCTGGATATTGCTCGACCTATTCTCTATTATAGTAGTTCTGAACCATAAGGGAGCTCTGCTATATCGAGAGCTGTTCAATAAGAAAAAGAAAAAAAAAAGTACGAGAGAAGAAGAAAGATAAAAAGAGTAATTAAAAAAAAAAAAAAAAGAACAGGAAATGAAAAGAAATAAAAGGTGAATGATTAAATAAATGAAACAGGTTTAAGGATCGTACAGCTTTATTATTTTATTTTCAACGACGGATTAATCGAATTCGCTCGAGAGAAAAAAATTTTTTTTTTTTTAAATAAGTAACATCGATTAAAATGAACGAGATGAAAAATAAGATAAGGAAATAGACAGAAGGACAGACAGACAGACAGACAGACAGACAGACAGACAGAAAGTTAGAAAGAGAAAGAGAGAAAATACAAATTAATCCTTCTTATTAGTTCTTCCTACATACATACGCGCGTCTAGATCAATCATAGAAACAGAAAAAGAGAGAGAGAGAGAGAGAGAGAAAGAGAAAGCAAGATGGAGATAGAGATAGATAGAGACATGCTCAATCTTCGTTTTCATATACCGGGTGTGTACATCCAACGAAGCGATTCTCGTGGTATCCAAAGAAGAGTTTAGGCAGATGCAAGAGCCCCAGCCATACAATTCAAACACGAAAGCTTCAGCCACAATGTAAATTCGGCCTGAGTTCTAGTATCCTTCGTCTATGTAGAAAGAGAGAGAGGGAGAGAGAGAGACTCCAAACTATTCTCTTCTCATTCCAACACACTTGTACGATGTAGAACCGCACTGTTGTATATAGATCGTCTCTATCTAACGGTTACTACACACTTCCCTGGCAACCTTCTCCGTTGGTCTATCTCTCTATTTCTCTCTCCCTCTCTCTTTCTCTCTTTCTCTCTCTCTCTAACTCTTGTTCTCTTTCCCTTTCTCTTTCTCTTTCTCTTTAGCTAACTCATCCTCGCTTACACTCACTCTAACGTGTCACTCTTGTTTAACTCCAAAACTCCCCGATAGTTTCAGAAATGGTCCCTACGACCAAAGCTTATATCGCTCTTTGTACACGAGTTTTACGACTTTCCTGATTGTTCGTCTGCGTTAGTCTCCCTTCGAAAAAGGTACAATTACAAGAGTACACACACACACGCGTACATATAAAGTTTTTATTCTCATAAGATCTATGATTAAATCTATATATCGATCATCGTATTACGTGAAACTTATTTGAAATCTCGTAGTACTACGTTTCAAACTACGTTCGAGAAAAGTCAGTACGTATTATATCGCATAAAAAAAATATATATATATATACTTGCATACGTATGTAAAAAGAAAACGCACGTTTATCGAAAGAAGAAAGAAAAAGGAAAAATTTGCTTGATCCAGATTTTCCGAAGTGTAAGCCGAAAGGAAAGCAGTACGTGACACTGGGACCATATACATGGAATATAAGCTAGGGACGATAGCAGAACGATACTGCAACGATAACAGCTCCGGGCTGTTTTCACTCAAAGCAACGTCGAAGTTCAGGAACTCTTGGTTAGACAAACTCTAACTTGTGGACACTGTATAGATAGGCCTTTGGAAAGAAAGAGAGAGAGAGAGAGAGAGAGAAAAAGAAAGATAGAGAGAGCAAAGATCAGAGTTCGAGTCCAAGTTGGACACTTGAAGAGACCTGACGTCTATTCCTTACTAATCCGAGGTCAAGAGATATTTACTACGATAAATATCATTTTTCGTCGTGTTAATTCAACGCCTCTATATTAAATTATCTTGAAATAGATAAAAGAAGTATAACAATCTTCTTTTTTTTTTTCCTTATTTTTCTTCTCTTTTTGCTCAACATTTTTAATGATAACTGTTGACGAAGAGGAAAGAGAGGGATTATCGAATCGAGAAAAAAGAAAAATCATTTATTCGACCCGGTCGAGTAAATATTATTAGTAATTGAAAATTTTTAACAAGTTTCATGAATTTAACAAGAAACGATTCGTCAGGTTGTGATACCATTATCGGCACGTTTACGACGTAATAACGCGATGTAAATTTCTCCTCTTCTGTACGTATATAGGAATATGTGCGCGTGTGAGTCTCTCTTGGAAATTTGAAAAGTAAAATCCGATAAGCCCGAACGAACAGGAAGAAGAAAAAGGGAATCGATAAGAAGGGGCGTATGAGAAGAAGGTGATACGTTTCGTATCCAAGAGGGATGATTTATTACGGACACCTTTCTCGGTGTTACTCGGAAACGATGCACGTGGGATCGAAAACTAACTTTTCCTTAAAACCGAGAATCTGTGTTTCGCGCGACGGCATCGTCGAAAACGACACTGCCGAGGGTTGCTGCTTCTGGACTTATATTCCCGGTTCGAATAAATTGAGCCTCAAATATATTCCAGTAATAGCGTAGTCCTATACGTAAATCATCTGCTCTGATATCTCATACACATTCGAAGTCATACACGAACTTGGAGTTTTCCTTGGAGATGGAAAGAGTTAGAGAAAGAGAAACGAAGAGAGAGAAAGAGAGAGAGAGAGAGAGGGGAGGAAAAATCTCAAAGGAATCGTCATTTTAATATTTTCAACCGCACGAAGATAGATTTTCTTTTTTTCTTTCCTTCTCTTCTTCTTCTTCTTCTTTTCCTTCTTCTTCTTTTTCTTCTTCTTTCTCCTCTTCTCCTATTTCTTCTTCTTCTTTTTTTCCAATCCGATAAATCGTCGAAAGACACGACGAGCATTTAATTTTTACCGAACGAATCCATCGTGGTCGATCAGCCAGCATGGATCCTTCCACGTGATGGATGAAATGTTGGAAACGTTTTCGTTCGAGTGCAAGACGGTTGTTCGAGAGCGTGGAAATTAATTGCACGAATCGTTTCCGTTCTGGGTATATCGTATCTCTCGATTGTATGGAAAGACTTTTCTGTAAAGCGAAACGAAAACTATAACAAAAACAAAAAGAAAGAAAAGGAAAAGGGGGAAAAAGGGAAGAAAGGAAAAGGGAAAAAAAATGAACGTAATACTTCCGTCGTAGCACTACTTCTCCTCTTTTCCTCATATCGGCTTTTTTCGAGATCAAAAGTTTTTCATCGACGAGTATCATCGTTTCTCGTGGAATGTCAAAGAGTTTAACTACTATCAAACGTATTCATACGTATTCGTTCGCGTGTAATATTTATTGTAATAATAATAACAATAACAATAATAATAATAATAATTATTATTATTATATTAATAATAACAGTAATATTAGTAATAATAATTTGCTAACAGGAGAGCAATAATACCGAGCGTATTGATTTAAAGCTCTATTCATCTCTCTCTCTCTCTCTCTCTCTCTCTCTCTCTCTCTCTCTGACATATAAACGCACATTGCATTATATAAATAAAATACATATTGCAGATGGCTATTTCTCCGTTGTAAAATTTGTTTGATTGCTGAAACGTGGCCGATGTCGAACGAACGATCGTCACGTTTACTAAACGTTGTTATATATATAGATATGTAACATTCGATGATATCGAGTATAATGTTATTACGATTTCTCTCATTTTTCGAAATCCGATAAACTGATCAATTTTCTGATCGAATGGAAAATTATATGCGCGATGCTTCCTTCCTCTTCCTCTTCTCTTCTCTACTCTTCTCTTCTTTTCCTTTTTTTTCTCAAAGTATAACAAAAGGATCGACAAACGTAGGCTTTCCTGTATAAAAACTTTAAAAGCTTCCTACTCAAATTCAATACTCATACTATATTTGTAATAGTATATATATGTAACACACACACACACACACACACACATATATATATATCGTTTACAAGTCGCAACCCATCCAATTCCCATTTTCCATAGTTTGTTTCGAAAAGGCATGGTGGCTCGTTCTATCACTCTTTACCTTCTCTCTTTCTTTTTTTTCCCCTTCACAAATACAAACTACACGCATACTTTTGCGCGTATTTCAACGGGGGCCTCTGTATTTCGGCTCATTCGAGCATATTATTCGGCCTAGCGCGAAAAATATTCGCACGAGCCGAATGTTGTTTAAATCCTGGACCCCATCAGCGAAATAGACGTGTCTGTCATTCTCTCTGACTCTGGAAAAGCTTCGGTGAAACAGAGAGAGAGAGACACACACAGAGAGAAAAAGAGCGAGAGAGACAGACAGAGAGGCCCCTGACGCGCGTTTTGTACGCCGCTACGCGCCAGAATCCCAACCGCGGTCCATTACTCTTATTAGCGCGAAATGGCAGTCGTGCATGAATATCGTGGATAAAACGAAGTTTCACGCTCGAAGGGAGGAAGAAAATCCTCTCGGGTATCATAGCTTAATCCACGTGAATCGTGTGCTCTGATACTTTCTCTTTCCTTTTTTCTTTTTTTTTTCTTTATCTTTTCTCATCATTTTCTTCCCAAGATATCTTATATATATATATATTTATATGTTATCATCATCATTATCAAACCATAATAACTTTACTCTTACTCAGCCTCGTAATTAAATTCGACGAACGATCGATCGATCGATCGAAATTTTGTGGAATTTTTCTTTTGATTCTTTTTCTTCTTTATCAACTATTGAAAATACGAATACGCCAGTTAGTTTATTTTTCTCTTTTGTTTTTCACCTACAAATATTAATTACCTAGATAGATGGATAATAATTCAATTGATTTGAAATTCGTGGTATTCTTGTTGATGAGAATCGATACACGATTTTCATGCGATTCGAAAAACCGGATTTGGATTTTTTATTCCTCGATTAAAATGAGATATCACGGTTTTGAGTGATTATTGATTTTTCTTTTTTTTTATTCCTTTGCTCTTTTTTTTTTGCTTTTTCATTATATATATATATATATATGTATACGCGTTCAACATTCATCCTCATATACGAGATTAACATCATATTTATATATATGTATATATATATATAAATATATATATATATACCTATGTAAATGATAGCTAGCTATTTGATTTTTTTCCTTCTCTTGTTATCAACTCGCGTTCTACGTTCGTATGTATGCAGTTTGCTTTTTCATCTTTTTCTACTTTTTTTTTCTTTTTCTTTTTCTTCTGCTTTTAATCGCTCGGCATAGAATGTTACATTTTGTTTGCTCTTTCCGACGAGAGCAAATATTACACAACGGGACTGTTCTCGAACGAAGTAATCGCCATTCACGCTCTATCGCTTTCACGAATAAATTATTTTAAATAAGTAAAGAGAAAGAGAGATAGAGAGAGAGAAAAAGATCTTTATTTTGTAGAAACGATTACTCTCTTTTTCCCTCTGGCTCACTGTTTATCTATTTATCGATATTTTACTATTGAGAACTATCGATGCTTCTTTGCAACATTAACTTCTTGACATTTGTGAGGTTCTATTTCGAAGAAATATTTTTATCTTCGTTGGTTCTTTACACTTACTTGAGAAGTATAAAAGTTTTTAAAAAAACTTATTTAATTATTTATCACGTTTTTATCGTAATTTATTTATTAAAAATATTAATATATCAGTTCGAATGTACTTATTTATTTATTTATTTATTTACTTATTCATCTATTTTCTTCTTCTTTTTATTTATTAATCTTTATACCATATTATCTCTTTATTCAAGTTATCTTCTCCAACTTTCGCAGCACTCTTACCTTCTCTTACCGCATGTACTTTACTTTCTGCGATTTCTCGTATGCACATTCGTAACGTTTTAGCCAGACGTATAAAATTTCTCTTATTGTATTACTCCTGGATTATACTTGGTGCATCCTTATCTATATCATTTATCATCTCTCATTTTCAATTACTATATTTTATATTTACGAACGCACGTACGTACACGCATATATACATAAAAAATAAATATTTTATCTCCATTATGTTTATTTCGTAAATATATATATAAATAAGAAAAATGAAAGATATAAAAAAGAAAGAAAAAAAAGAAAAAGCATAGCATATTTCTCCTTTTACTTGGTCGTATCAGAGAAAACGTAAAGCTTCTTCTATTTTATGCAAGTGCAAAGCTTCCTTCTTCTTCTTTTCCTTCCACCTCTTCTTCTCGGCCATTCTCTTTATAGAAAATATCAAAACGATGAAACTCGTGGAAATAAGTAGAAAAAAGAAAAGAAAGAAAGGAAGGAAGAGAAAAAAGAAAAGAAAAGAAAAGTAAAAAGGGAGACTCTCGAAGGTCTCGCGCGTGCGACTCGATAGCTCAGCTTCAGCTTCAGCTTTATACGAATTCACTGACGATGGATGGAAAAGGATCACGTCCTCGATTTCGTTTAACCCCCTGGAGCAATGCTCTAAGGGGTGGTATCGTCACAGTTCACTTGCTCTTTTCGTTTTCTTTCTATGAAATATTGCGCCTTTATTTATTATCCTACACAAAAAAAAATTATTATGACGCTTGGGTGAATATTTTTCTGTTCTTTTCTTTTTCTTTTTTTTTTTTCTTTTCATTTCCTTTGATTATTACTTACAATAAACGTAGTGTAACGTAATATTAACAAATAATATATTATAGTTATTTCAATTCTTTATATCTATATAAATTCGTTTGTTTCTCTCTTTGATTCTCTCCCTCTCTCTAGATACATATTTTATCTGGTAATTATTTTATCGTAATTCCATTAATATACAAATTGAAAGTAATAAATCTTAATTAAGACAGACAAGTTTAATGAAAGAGTCGGGAGATATTTTTGTCGAATAGAGTACAGATCGATAAGGAACAATTTTCGACTTCGGGGTCGTAAGGTTATGACGAGAAGAGAGAGAGAGAGAGAGAGACAGAGACAGATAGAGAGAAATTCTCACACGTATACTTTCACGCAAAGGACACACGAGCTCTCTCATATACGAACACATGCACGCATGAGAACGCTAACTTATACTCGGTGGTGCATTTCGACGTTCCTGAAATTCCACGCAATTTCCTTGGAAATAAAGCGCGCGGGGTTGAAATGTGCGCACGTGTCGAGATATCGACGCTCTCTTACCAAGTAGAAGATGAAAGAGGTGGTAGAGGGAAGAGTAAGAGGAGAAGAGGATGCACTTACATGCATATATCCTGGCAAAATGCAGTCATTCTCGCGAGCTAACGTCGAGTCTGACGTTATTTCTACTATTTCTGACTGCTACTGGTACTACTGTGCTGTTGTTGGTAGTGGTAATGGTGGTAACAGTGGTAACAGTGATAGTAGTGGTGCTCTTGTTACTGGTACTGGTATATTGGTACTGGTACTGGTACTGGTATTGGTATTGCCGTTACCACTGCTGCCACTGCTCCAGGCGGGAAGAATAAAAATATTTTCACGAAGTAATTCTTGTCGCACGCAACCCGCACACTTATACATTCACGCAGCGAACCTCTGGAAAATTTCTCTGCGTTTCGTCTATATCCACCTTTGAAACCCCTCGGGGAAGAGGAGGAGAAAAGCAAAAAAGAGAAGGACGAATAATTAAAGAGGGAATTTTTCCTTCTCGAGTAATCCGACCTCTATTCTTTTATTCTTTTTTCTTCTTCTTCTTCTTCTTCATCTTCTTCTTTTTCTTCTTCTTCTTTTTCTTTTTCTTCTCTTTTTTTTTTGTTAGTAACGTTTTTTTTATTATTTACTTTCTTGATCTCATATATATGTATTAAAAAATACATTCGTGCATCGTTCGTTCCGATCGATCGATCGATTAATTCATTCATTAATTCATTCATTCATTACTTTTAAGAAATTACAGTATAAATAGATATTTATAAAATATAATATCAATCCCTAATTTGCATGTCCTCTTAAAATCGATTGGAATTTAAATCGAGTAGTTGTCGCGATATTGTACGAGTACTCGATTCGAAAGTATCGAAGAATTCGCGACCGTGTTGTTCGATATCGATGATAGTCGGAATTGTGTAATCGGCGCCGATTCGATATGCTTCTCGAAAAGAGGGTCGGAGAGAGAGAGAGAGAGAGAGAGAGAGAAAGAGAGCAAGAGAAAGAGAGAAAGAAATAGAGGCAAGCATTGTTACGGACGCACGTATTCGTCGCTTCGAAAAATAGCAGGAAATATAATCGAAGGCAGCGTTTATCTCGAAGCAGTATCGAGTTCGCGCTCTGCCCCGACAATTTTCATCGTCCGTCGCATTTCGTGGTAACACATCGATCTCTCCCTCTCTCTCTCTCTCTCTCTCTCTTTCTTTCTCTGTCTCTCGCTACCCTCGTACTTTGATAGATATCGACTCGAACCATTGTGAACTCGTTACGCGCCATTCGAAGCCTTTTTTCACGTTTATTCCCTCCTATTCATTACCTTCTTTTTCTTTTTCTTTTCTGTTTTTTTTTTACTTTCCCCCCCTTTTTTGTTTTTTTTCCTTCTTTTTTTTCTGTTCTTTTTCTTTTTTCTCTCTCGTTGCTAACCCCAAATATAGATACACGTTGCACGTACGTACATTCGTACTTATATCTCCTACTTGTTGACTCGGCCACGTTGCTTGTTTATTCGAATTTCCCGCGTTACGGAAATATCAAGCATCTGTATGAAATATCGCGTATAAATTTTAATAGAAATTTTTAGCAGTTTTATATGCGACCATATAATCCGTATATTCTTTTCAACGAAATTATTATGAAGCAGTTTATGTGAAATATAATTTACTCATGCTTATGATAATACTCGTTTTAATTAATGAATATCCTTTCGTCGTTCTTCCTGATAACACCGTCATTACGTCGTTCACTTAATTAGTCTCACGTCTGTGTAATATTACTTTCCAATATATATATATGTGTGTGTGTGTGTTCATTGAACACGTTTACGTAAAAGACAGTACATAGAAACTGTTAAGTCTCACGAACGAGTAAAAACGAGCTCTCTCGCACTCCGCTTACACGCAATCCGCTTAATTACACGTTCGTCTCTTTCAGGTTACTATTTTCAATACTACGTGAAAAGAGACAATACCAGTAGACATAAAATAGTGAGAGAAAAAGAAACGCGACATCGATGAGAGAGAGAGAGAAAGAGAGAGAGAGAGACAGGAGTGGGGAGAATTCGTAGTTGAAATTTACACGGCACTTTTCAGGATTTTATCGATCGACTGTGCATTTTTTTCTGCGGCTTAACAACATACAAAGACTGTAGAAGTTAATCACTCGAAGTCAAGCTTAATGGCTTCATTTTCCTCTTTGATGTTTTGAAAGTAAATAGGAGAAAATCGTTAGAAAATCGATGGTGTTATTAGGTAAAAATAAGAAAAATAAAAAATATATATATATATGCTGTACGTACGATTAATTGCATCTGGATAGCGTCGGCGATTTTTTTCCATCTCTTTTCCTTTTTTCTTGAAGGATAGAATTTTTTTTTTGCTAAAGAATCATCGATCGCGGTTGAAAGAATCTCACGGTCAAACCGCATTTCGCCGAGTCGCAAACGTCGGCAAGCGAATGGAGTGGAGTGGATTTTTCGTTAAAAAAAAATTTGCATATTGATGAAACACAGAGGACATACGATGAAAGAGAGGGATACCGTGTGAAATGGAGATGCCAAGAGAGAGAGAGAGAGAGAGAGAGAGAGAGCCATCGATCTCGATAAAAAATCGAAAAGAAAAAAGAAAGAAAAAGGAACAGGTAGTCTGTAAGAAAAAAGTAAAAGAGAACGAGAAAAAGGAAATGAAAAGGAAAGGAAAGAGAAAGAAGAGATAAAAAAAAAAAGAAAAAACAGAAAACAAAAGGAACGAACGAATGAATGAACTTGTCTCGTTGCGTATTATTCGTGAAGAAAAAAAAAAAAAGAATAAAAATGATATAAAATCGAAGCCTTTTCCGAGTTCTGTCGTAAACGAGGTCGTTTTATTTTTTGCTTCCAGGTGGCAAATACCATATGTTACCAACTGGCGAACTTCTGGTCTTCTCTGTGACTTCCGCCGATGCTCATTCCAGTTACCGATGTCGTACCGTCCATCACGTAACCGCCGACACCGTCGAAAGTTCGTCCTATGCGCGACTGGTGGTCACCGGTAAGTTTCACGGAATCGCATATTCACCTGTCGTAGTATGTATAGACCGTAACCACCTTCGAAGGCAGTTCTTAAACAGTCACGTACAGTTACACCGTCAACCCCTGCTTTTTCGCTTAAAGGGACTTTCGAGGACCTGCATATTTAATGCCCTGACTAAATGTGCGACCTCAGCAAAATGTCGCCTCTCGTTATGCGACAAAAAGGTACCCTTCGTCTGAATTGACACGACGTTTCTCACCTGTCCTATAACTCTTACGCGTTTACCTACATGCATATATATATATGTGTGTGTGTGTGTGTGTGTGTGTGTATACATCGAAATAACGTTTCGCACGATTTATTATTTTTCTTTCTTTTTATTTATTACCTTCTGTTTGTTTCGTTGTAATCTCGCTTTTTTAAACGCGGACGATCCCTCAGCGACAGGATCGAAGTAATCGAATTATTCGATTGGTTTTCCCTTCTTTTTTCTTTTTATAAAATTAGAAATAAAAGAGAAAATAAATCAATCATACGGACTTTCTTTAGATCTTAACAATATTCGAGGAACTTTCATCGACAAAGTATCGCCGGGAACTTTGCTGACGTCTTGAAAATTTTACATAATCCAAAATTGGCTGCTGGCTTCCTCTATTTGACTTCAGCGTGAAGGAAATTCTGTTCACGGCTTAATGATGATTAACTCTCTCGCGTTCCATGTACTTACTTACTTACTTACTTACATATGTGTGTATGTGTGTTTGTATGCGCGTGCTCGTATGTACGTGTATACACGTTTATACTTTCGACGTTTCGCCGATGAAACTTACGAAAGTAAGTTTTAGTTTTTCGACGAGAGATTAATACCTCTTAGTGAAAAGTAAAAATCACGAATGTAGATTTCCATCGTTGTAACGATTGTTCGGACGAATGTAATTATAATCATTTCTTTCGTTAATTGTCCACGAGTGGATTGAACTCAGCTGATTAAAATGATTTAATGCTAAACTAATAATTCAAAATATTTCTCGAGAATATCCACTCTCGTTTCGACGTATATATTATACATACGTACGTAAATACATACATACATGCATACGTCTATTTAAGCGTTCACGTTTATATAACGATCTCTCACGCATACTATAGCTTTTACCATGGTAAATCATAATGCATTGTTACGCGTTCTCCTACCCTTTACCTCTCCTGACACCCTCTCTCTCTCTCTCTCTCTCTCTCTCTCTCTCTCTCTCTCTCTCTCTCTCTGTCTCCCGCTACACCCTCATCCCTCTCGCAATCCACGCAACTTGCCTTCTTCATGAATAAATCATGAGCGGTCCGAAATGCTAATGGCCGAAACGTCCGCGTTCTGCTTCGTCGGCCCCCCGTAGTACAGCCTCGACGAAATACTATCTACGACTCGTAAACAATATACGTGATACACGTATCCTCGAAAATATGCTTCTCCCAGTTTACCTAGGAACCAACCGGAAGCTTCGGTACGTCGCGTACCATCCGGTCCCGTATTCTTTTGTACTCGCGATTGAAATTCGCTTGTTTATTTAAAATTTCATCTGCAATACTCTACTATCGATAGCGATATATTTTACTTGGATTTTGCGAACGATATCCTGCATAATATTTATTTACAAACGATCCGAGTAATAATTATCCAATTGACGTCTTGACACCTTGACAATTGGCGTGCAGAAAAATAAAATAAAAGAGAGAACAAAAATGAAAAAAAAAAAAGAGGAACAGAAAGAGGATAGCAAAAAAAAATCGCGCGCGAAAAGAGGATTTCGTTTGTGGCGTTGTCGTTTTGCTTTGTTATAAAAAAAAAAAAAGAGGGAGGAACGGGGAAGAGGACAAAAAATTTCGCGTTATTTGATCCCATTCGATATCACTTGAAAAGAGAAAATCAACGGATCCGGATAAATTCGAACGTATGCACGCGAAGTGCCATTAGATATCGTGGTTAATTGTCTCAGGACCGTCAAGAATCTTCCTAATCAAGCTGCGTTTGACGATCTTATCACGGAAAGTACGAGGACTTCGTCGTTGAGGCACTTCGGTTCTGTACCATGGCATTGATGCTGATTGATAAGGCATGAAATGGGTCGAACGTGGATGAGTGTGTTTGGAACAATAGATGGCTAATGATGAAAGTGCAAGCCAAGATGTTGCCATGTTGGAATGGTGTGTGTGTGTGTGTGTGTATGTGTACCGCTATTACTCTGAAACGCAACAAAGATGAAATACCAAACGCGCCAGATGAACATATTGTACTATGTTCGTGCATATCATCCAAGCCCCTATAAACAGAACCAAAGAGCTTCTGCGTCAATTAATCATGCCATCCTTCCTAACGTTGCAACGCGTTCGAACCATAATTATTCGAAATAAAAGAGCAATGACGTTGTTATTGTAAAATACGAGCGTAGAGTACCTGCGACTCTCTTTAAAAATGAACCCCGTCGACGTATTAATCACTCGTTTTAATTTTATGAGCTCGTTAACGTTCGCGAACTTCATCGTAATTCATTTCTTCTATCGTTATGTTTCCGTCTACTTTATAGAATAAGAATATATACGCGAATATATACGATTATCGAATATTTTTCAAGAATAATTACATACTTTTAGTCCTTAACAAAAATTTCTGAAATGTCTTTTTAACCCGTCGAAATATGCAACTCTTTCTTACACATCTTAGTATATCGATAAATAGGGAGATTTACGTGAGGGGATTTGAAAAAAAAAAAGAAAAGAAAAGAAGTTTCTGATTGATAAACAGGAAGTTAGATTATCAACGACGTATAAAGTGTCAGGGACATTCAGGGGCTGGAAAATTCCTGTCAAAATAATTAGAATTAAGATCGTTGCTGACGACAGATCTATCCGGATGGAAAATGTATAGGTTGTAGACGTTTCGAGGATTAAACGTGTTGTACGGTTTACTAGTAAACGTCATTAGATATTGATGACGTCGTTAGAAAGGAAAAATGCGTTTGTATGGCGTAAAGGAATCGTTTTAGTGGCAGCAACCGGATACATCCACTGTCTTCTTCTGTTTCCTTCTTCGCCATTATCCGCTCCTGCATTTTTCGCAACTTTTCTCTTCAACTCTCCTCTTCCTGCTCTCCCTCTCTCTCTCTCTCATTCTCCTTCTTTCTCTATCCCTTTCAACGAACGCGTCAGAGTTATAACACTTTACTACGGCGCCATTTTAGGGAAGCACTGCCTTTTAGGCCTGATGTCCATTAAAGAGCTCGCCTGTACGAACTGCAAACCGTTTAAAACTCGAATTCCTTAAGCCACGTATAGCACTAATGGACCATAGTACTCACTCCTACTCCTACTCCTACTACTACTACTATTACTACTACTACTACTACTACTACTACTACTACTACTACTACTACTACTACTATTACTCTTACTACTACCCTTTGACTACTAGTCCTCCCTCAATCCTCCTCCTCCTCCTCCTCCTCCTCTTCTTCTTCTCACTCAGTATCTATCGTCGCACGTGTCGTCCCCTTAATCGTCCTTCTTCTGTTTCAATGTTTAGAGATCCCCCGACTACCTACTTTCCTATCTAAACGGAACTAACACCGCGTAGATACAAACTTACTTACATTTAAACTCGAGAGTGTGGAACACGCTTTCCTAGTGGGAAATCCGAGAACGTGTTTACCCATCGATTTATCCGTAAAACGTTTTTCCTAAACGAAATCCTATAGTCTTTGAAAGACCCACAAACTCACATAACTTACATACATACATACACGTACAAAGAAAGAGAGAGAGAGAAAGAAAGAGATTTTAAATATCCTCGATACAGAACATAACGATCGGAATTTTTCTTTTCATTTCTTTCGTGACATCATTTGCATTCGTTTCTGATTACATTATCTAAAATACGATCGTCGTAATCGAAAAATCTTTCTAACGAAGGGAAAACGTTAGTGGGAGGGTGAATGGAGAAAAAGGAATACGAAGGCAAGAAGAAGAAAAAATAGAAAAAATCAATCGCGATCTCGCTTGGATAACTCGATGCTAGAAAAGCACCGAGTAACTCTTCTAAGAGTCTACGGGGTCTTCGTAGGGAGAAGGGATTGGAGTTAAAAGAAAGAAAGAGAGACAGAAGGAAAGAGATTCTCTCGAAGGCCACGGTCTCTCGCCTTCGTAGCTCGCGACTTTAGACGAGTACGATCAGCAGTCAGGACAGTCGGATTTCGCTTTAACCGAGCGTTAAATTAGTTCGACGGTCGAACGATTTCTCTTGGCGTTCTCACACCGACCGTCTTCGTTTCCAACGACGACGTAGAGTCTGCTTCCTCGTCGATAACTTTTTGCTAGCTAAAGTTCAACGACTGCTCTCCATCTATCTGTGTATTTCTTTCTCTCTCTCTCTCTCTCTTTCTCTTTTTCTATTTCTTTCTTTCTCTTTTTCTTCTTCTTTGTTTCTTTGTCCTAGTTTGTCTTGAAACTTATCGTCGTTTAAGATGGACGAAACGTGTTTTGCAAAAATTCCGGTGTAAATCTATTTCGATCGGTTCTCTAAATAGTTACTTTTGAAATTTTTGCGAAAGATATTATATATATATAGAGAGAGAGAGAGAAAGAAAGAGAGGAAATCTTTCTATCTCTCTCTTTCTCTCTCTTGCTCTCTTTGGCTCGCGTTTATCGACTCCACCGTAGCTTTTTGCTGGTCAAGCAAAAAGCGAGAGGTCGGTCGAGAGGAAAAAGAGAAAAATGGAAGGAGAAAAAGAGTGAAAGAGAGAGAAGGATGGAAGGTGCATGAGATCGCCATATTGGAGACTCGGCGAAAACGCAAAGTGCAATCCGCAGAGCTCCAACGTGGAGCCAGTTTGCGGAGCAACGTCGGCAAGAAACAATGCAGCCATCACGGCTCCAATCCCTTCGCTCGCTACCCCGCAATCTTATCGAGCCCAAACTACTTGTATCTCTCTTTTCTGATGGGAGTGAAAGGGTGCTCTCTGGCCACGGGGGGTGTCTATATATATATGTGTGTGTGTGTGTATATGTATATGTATATAGATATATACAGAGTGATCCACGTAAAGTATTACGAAATGTTTCTCGTGGAAATCCTTATAAATTTGCGTTGAAAATATTTTTTATAAATTTAATTAATAGAGTTGGGAATTGATCGTTTAATAGAAGGAAAAAAAAAAGAATAAAAAGTAAAAAGTTATCAATTGCACATTTTATATCGTATATAGTGTAAACACTTTTCGGATGGATACAGTTTTGCAATGCTTTACGTGAACCAAGCTGTATACACATACGATTTTATATTTATATAGGTGTGTATATATTTATATATATGCACAGCACGTTATTCTTTTTTATTTCAGCTCATTTCCTTCTCTTTCTTTCTTATCTTGACGTCTAAGAAAATCAACCAAATATTTGTAGATATACACACACACACATATATAGAAATACACTCATATGTACATAAAATATGTAAACGTAGACGTTAGAAAACAGCGTGCACGTTGAAAATAAAAAGAAAACATATTGCAATATTCTCACACGTTGTTACGATTTTCGAGACGTCGATCGTTATTCGACAGAAAACTCTGTTACTACGTTTTCGTGACTAAAAAACGATTCCCTTTGGTGGATTCTCGAAACGAAAGGAAACGAACTCTCTATGTCGTTGACAAATCCGTTCGATACCAAGATGATTCGAGATCACGATATATACATACATACATACATACATACATACATACATACATATATATATATATATATATATATATATATATATGTCCCTCCAACAAATATCGAAACGTTTGCAAAAGCTACCTCTAGTGATAACTCCTATACGATATTGGTCAACCGTTATGATGATTTGCTCGTGTAAATATAACTTGGTCGAGACTGTTCGAGTTCGCGGTGAAAACTCGAGTTTTCGTTAAAAATCGATCTCGTAATAGTGAACTCAACATAGGTATTCCGTTTTGATAAAATTTATTACAGTTATTTTTATACTTCTCTCTCTTTCTTTTTTTTTTTTGCTTTTTTTTCCCCTCCTTCATTTTCTTTCGATATATACCTTCCCTTTTTCCTCCTTTTTATTTTATTTCATTTCATTTTATTTCATTTCATGATTTTTCCTTTTTTAATATCTTCTACCAACTGTGATATCTGGTAGATAAAAGTTTCAATAAAAACATCATAGGATCCCTGTTATTTCATATCAATTTTCTCTTTCAATCTTCCTACATTCTTTTAATATCACAATTAACAAACGTGAAATAAACGTAAAAGGAGGCTCGTTTGATATAAACCTGAATCTTTCAAATACACCTACAGCGATAAAGAGAGAGAAAAAAGAGACAGAGAAAAAAGAGAATACGAGAGAGAAAGAGAGAGGAAGAGAGATCGATAAACAAGGATAAGACTAACACACAACGAGTAGCCATTCGTAGCAGGTCGTACATTGCGAGAGGTGCTTTCGGATTTATTCGTACCGGACGATTAAATCTTCCTAGCAGTCGTTTATCTTTAATAGCTGCGTTACGAGCTGCCCTAAAGCTATGTAGCTACCTATACTCGCGTTTGGATTCGACCAAGCACGATAAATAATATCGTAACGGTAACGTTAATCGTTCTCGTCCTCTCGAATGACGATTTCAACGACGAAGAATTTGCTTGAGAGAGATAGATAGATAGATAAGTAGATAGATAGATAGATAGAGAGAAAGAAAGAGAGAGAGAATAAAAAAAAGAAAAAAAGAGAACAGAAAAAAGTTATTTCCTACGAATATTTGAAGAAAGAAGAAGAAAAAAGAAACTGGAATGTGTAAGAAAAAAAGAATGGAGAATGATCCTTTCAGAGAAGGATGGGGTAAAGAGAAAGAGAAAGAGACGATAATTTAATCGAGCTGTACGACGACGAGACGGATTAATCCCATCCAAAAGTGTAGGATTAAAATTATCCCTCGCAGCGACACGTCCTTTTTCCCCTCTCTCCATTTCCCCTTTCTCTTCTACCATTCTTCAACCACACTAAATCTTCCCCTTCGTTACTCCGACCCTTCTTTATCATTTTCACATCATCTCGAATCACGTCGTTTTGTGTGCCATGTAATTTTTTGATATCGTCCACATACTCGTGAGTGCGTTTGTGTAAATTTTTTTTGTAAGTCTTCTTTCATTCTTTTTTTTCTACGAAATTATACTTATATTACCTATCAAAGATCATTTCATAGGGATCAAATAAGGAATCTTTCTTTTTTCTCTTCTACATATTTGTTTCTTTTTTATTTGTTTCGTAGACAGGGATAAGAACATTGAATTTACAGACGTTTGAACTAGTTCAGTTGTATCGGTCTCCTCTGTCTTCTTTTTAACTACCATTGGTAATATATAATATATATTTATAGTAGGAAAAAGATATAAAAGAACTTTCCCCGGAGGTCACATATTTCAAGTAATTATCGAGGTTCGATCGCGGTCGTTAAAACGAGTTATCATGAAATTTTGATATTGCTGAAAAGCAAAGGCATCGATAGAAGCAACGACGACCCCTGGGCAAGCCGCTGTCGGTGACTGGAGCAAATTTTCAAAAAAGGGGTTACGCGATGAAATATATGCGTATATATATATATATACACATATATATATTGTATATGCAGCTGTATATACAGATAGGTAGACAGATAGAGAAGAGAGAGAGAGAGAGAGAGAGAGAGAGAGAGTAGTTCGGTATAAATCAATGCTCCACGATTATAGCGGATTATATCAGTGCCGTTTTGCGTGGGCACATGCGCAAACGTTGCCTTTGCCCGTGCAATTTGCGCTCTGGGCTAACGTCGATGTGACCTGAATACTGAAGCAATCAGTGACAGACATTAAATTACATATGCGCTTTATCAGCGACGCGCGAGAGAGAGAGAGAGAGAGATGGAGAATATACCGAAGCAAAACGACGTATAATGTGGTCGACAATAATGCTCAATTAATGACGTCATTTCTCTTGTTCGAACTTACTCCTAGTCTTTGTCTCTCTCTCTCTTTCTCTCTCTCTTTCTCTTTCTCTTGCTATTGTTAATTAGTATCTGAACTTTTCTTTAGAAATTTTTCTACGTTAACAGGATTGTCGTTATCAATTTTTATTTCTCGTCGTAAGGTAGTCGAACAGATCGTTTTCTAAACAGTAAAAGAAGATGTGAAAAGTAACATAGAAAGAGAGAGAGAGAGAGAGAGAGAGAGAGAGAGAGAGAGAGAGATAACGAGTTGTAAATCGAGCTTCAACGACTGAAAAAGAGCTTCGCGGGAACGAGAAAAGAATCGTGTCGTGTTCGTACGTAATGCAGTTCTCTCCCATTGAGAAAGATAAAGAGAAAGAAAAAAGGAAGATAGAGAAAGAGACAAACATTGTACGGCTAATTAGCGGCGAACTTCATTACGTTCGAGGTTCGCTTGTTCATGAGTTAAGTACGTGATAAGGGCCCGGCGACGTTTGAAATCCGCTTTGACGACGATACACTCTCTCTATCCCTCCCTTTTCTGTCTATCTCTCTCTTTCCTTCATACTTTTTCTCTCTCTTTCTCTCTCTGTCTAATACACACATACAGTGGGTGTATATTTAATAGAGTCTTAATTGGGCTCGTTGCTTCGAAAGGTTTAATTGGCCATCGTTCTGTGCGAGACTGTAAAGATAGATATATACAAAGAGAGAAAGAGAGAGAGACAGAGAGAGAGAGAGACAGAGAGAGAAAATAAAGAGTTTTCTACGCTTTTCTCTTATTTTTTTTTCTCTATCCAACCTCTCTCTCTCTCTCTCCCTTTTCTCTGTATCCTCTCTCTCTCTCTCTCTCTCTCTCTCTCTCTCTCTCTCTCTCTCTCTCTCTCTCTCTTTTTATTCTCCTCGTGTACTCGTTGAATCGTCGAAGCTAGCGTTCTCTCGTATGGCCTTATGCGTTATGGGATGTAAAGCCAGAAAAAGCGAGTGGAGGGAAGGAGGGCTTGTTGCATGATGGAAAATCGCGGATTACGTAGTCAATGACCGATGGTTCAAAGGATACGAAGATGCTCGTTTGAGCGCACTGTCTGCTTCTCTTCTCTTCTCTTCTCTGTCTCTGTCTCTGTCTGTCTGTCCCTTTCTCTCTCTCCTTCTCTCTCTCTCTCTCTCTCTCTCTCTCTCTATCTCTCTCTCTCTCTGTCTCTCTCTCTGGTACTATAGTCAAGCCGCGTTTAAATATTACACAACAAGAGAGCCCTTAGAAAGTACTTCTCTCGCGAGTTTGGATACTTCTGCTATTAATTAAACTTCTTCCACTCTCGTTCAACAATTTATATTGCAAACGTGATACAAGTTGAATGTAATAGAGAGAAAAAAATATACATATACATATATATATGTATATATATATATATGTATATATATATATATATATATATATATATATATATATATATATTATTGCTTTTGTAAAGTACATAGATACTTTGTGAAGTAAAAATAGAAGAAAAAAAAAGAGAAAATGTAATGTAAAATAAAATGGAATATTAATTCGATTATTATCAACGATTCAAAAAAATTATATCGATCGTTCATTTATTAATCCCATCAAAAAACACATCAATTTTTCATTCGCGTGTAACTACGTCTGCGTTCCTCATTTAAAAATGAAAAAAAGAACAAAAAAAAAAAGAGAAACAGAAAAATAAAAGAGAAAAAAAAGGCATGCAAAAGCATTAACGAGGAGATACAATTTCTTTCATTTCTTTTTTCTTCTTTTTGGTTTTTTAAACGAGTAGATAGATACATATATACCTATACTTGTGCGGCAAATCTCTCTGACCCCACCGCATAAACGATGAATTTAAATCGAACGTTTCGTAGATACGAGATCGATGCTTAGGAAATGAACATCACGTGACGTTGCGTTAATTTTGGCTTTTCGGACTGATCGAACCTGTCGATACATCGATTGAGAAGGAGAGAAAAAAAGATAGATAGATAGATGAACGGATGGATAGATGGATAGACGAGAAAGAAAGAGAGAGATAGAGAGATAGAGAGAAATAGATTGAAAGAGAAAGAGAGAGAAAGAGAAGGATGGAACACAATCGAGAGGACGGACTAGCTTCGATACGCTTTCCAAGCGTCGTAAATCCTCTTTCGAGCTCGTACCGATCGCCATAGCACCAACACCAGCACCAGCACCAGCACCAGCACCAGCACCAGCACCAGTACCAGTACTAGTACCAGTACCAGTACGAGCACCAGCACCAGCACCAGCATCACCAGCCAGTATCGAGGAATTAATTCGATAAACCGCCGGCAGATTCGGCGTTTAGCGATGAAAACCGGACGGAGATATTCTGAAGAGAAGGAGGAGGAGGAGGAGGAAGAGTAGGGGAAGTAGATGGGGGTGCAATTGGAGGAGGAGGGGTAGGAGTAGGTGCATAAATCGAAAGCAAACGCCGTGAAAAGTTTGCAACGTGCTGGCTATGAACAGAGAAGGCAGCATTCGGGGCGTTGCTGCTGCTGCTGCTGCTGCTGTTGCTGGTGGAATATGGCAAACTGGAATATTGCGAGTATGAGGAAGAGAGAGAGAGAGGGAGAGAGAGAGGAGGAGAGAGTGAGAGAGAATGTTTCTACGTGCGCGCGTACATGCCTGCGAAGAGGTGGGAGAGACAGAGACAGAGAGAGAGAGAGAACGAGGTACAGGCCGATCAATACGCCATCAGCTTAAATTACAATAATAACGCGGTCCAGACAAAGCGAGGCCATTATAAAATAGCACCCTCGTAAAAAGCTTTACGCGTTCCGTCGCGTTTCCGGCCGCGCCGCGGATAACCCTCCACGACCGGTTGAAGTTTAAATCGTCGTTCGTGCGACTCCGTTCCGCTCCTGCTATATTCTCCCTCCTCGAAAGATTTCTCGTTGGGAGGAGAAAAAAAAGAAACGAAAAAAAGGACAATAAAAAAGAAAAAAGAGCAATAAAAAAGAAGTGAGAGAGAGAGGGGGAGGAGAAAAAATTAGGAAGGATCTTGCTCTATCCAATATTTGTTAAATTTATTATATTCCTAATTGATCGTTTTTCATCGTGATTATTTTTTGTTCGATTACTCTCTCGTTCGAAATTAATTTCCAATTTTTAATGTAATTGACTTCAACGAAATTATTGGAGATTTATATTGTATGATCGTATTTGAAGTATTCGTTAGCTTTGGGAATTAAAAAAATTGTCATACAATGATCGAGCGAAGTATCGTCATCGACGATTCTCCTCCACTCCACAACCAAGTCCCTCCAACCTCTCGGTGACCTCAGCGTTACTAATGAAATTATAATTGATAAAGGAAGCGAGGAACGTTTGGCTCTGCCGTGCACCGAGTTTACCACCCATTGTACGTAACAAACGAGCCTTGAGCACTTTAATATCGGATTATTATATTATCGTCCGGGCGCCATAGGGCGGAATAACGATTGAAATTGAACGTTCTACTCTACTTTGATATCGATCTACGAGCGTCGCAACGCTATCAACGATATTGCGAAAATAATACCATGAGAATTGGTCGCATCGTACTCTACTCATCGTTATTATTCTATGGTTCGTTGACTTTTCTACAAAACGTACCCATTTAATATGTTACAAAAGAGACAACGCAACAATCCTTTTTTTGTTATTTCTTTTTTCCCGTTCGTTTATTACATACAATATAATATTTTTAATTTTGCCTATATATCTATCAGTAATAAATATTAAACAAAGAGGGATAATACATTTGTTTCGTTTAAAACGCTTAAAATAATATTTTACGTACCTGTCTACGTGTTTTATTTCGTTTATGAATAAGAAAAATATACGGGTCGTTATAGGTCAATCACGAGAAACTGACGGTCTTTTTCAAATATTTTCTATGCCGATAGCATACTAGATAGAATATTTTATATATATATATATTTGTGAAAGAAGTAAGATCCGCTTCCGCGCTTACCGACATTCAAAATTAAACACGTAATCCTTGCCCAACCAAACGAGTCCATCGGGATTCGTTCCTTAACGACTTCCTGGAAATCATATATATATATATATATATATATATATATATATCATACACACACACACACACACATATATTGGAGATATATCTTGTGAGTTTTCATCCCGGATACTTCGTCGATGAAAAAAGGAAAATAAGCGAAAATGAAGTACCCACTAGTACGAGTTTTCGACAATCGAATTCTTTATATCCTATATTAAATATAATATAAGAAATACAAAGAAGATTTATTTTTTCGAAGTTAAATAATATAAATAAGAAATATGCATTTCTTATTTATTTCATTTTTTTTCGGAATTTTCCTTTTGCCTTTTAATATATTTATCTATATTATGTTATACATACATACATACATACATACATATATATATATATAATACTTAATTAATTTTTCATTAATAATTTATCTATAAATATACATATTAAAATGTTTTCATATTCAAACATATTCATATTAAATAATATAATTAATTCTGTTTTAATATTAAATTATTTCATATTTGATAGACATTAAAATGTTAAATGTCCTCGTATTTATAGATATATATATATCAACATATAATGCATGTAAAATTTATTTTTAATATTACATTATATTATAATATAGATTTACATATATATATAATAGATGAAAATGTATGTTAACTTTAGAACATAGAAATCCAGTACCACCGAGATTCAATGAACGTGTCAGTCCAGCACCAATTCGTACGGGTGAAACTATCGTACTGTCCTGCATCTCTCAAGGAATACCACCTCCAACATATCTCTGGTTTCGGGAGTCCGTCTCTGGCACGGCAATGATCTTCAACTCGGAGAGAATTCATGCTAGGGCCGGGGTGTTGATTCTTCAAGCCGCGAGACCCGAAGACGCTGGCCGATACGTCTGTCATGCGAATAATACTGCTGGCTCGGAGAGAGTCGAGCTTGAAGTCTCCATCATCAGTAGCATCTCGATTCATCTCACTCCTCAACAGGTTAGTAAATCCTCATACTTCGTGATACATGTATCAAACATCATCGATGGAGAAAAAAATGATCAAACAAATATTTCTACTCGTTAAGAATTACTTTTCTAAGAGTTCTCCTTTTCTTTTTTCTTTTTTTTTTTCTTAAATACATCGTCCGAACGATCTTAGACAATTTTTAGAAAAATTATTCGATTGATAGTTTTTCGATCGAACTAATTAATTATTCAAGAAAAGAAACTTCGAAAGCAGGAGTTTATTATTAATTTACAGGATCTTTTTAGAGAGAAGAAAAAAAAATAAAATAACATCGTCTTCGGTGATCACTATTCTCTCTCCCTTTTCATCTCTATCTCTCTCTCTTTCTCTCCCTTTCTCTGTCTCTCTCTCTCTCTCTCTCTCTCTCTCTCTCTCTCTCTCTCTCACACGTAGAAAGCTTGGAGTCGTGTTCATCGGGAAGGGAACAAGCGAGTTTGAAGCGCGATGCAAGGTGTCACGGTTCGTTGCACTTCGACTTTGTTAAACCGTTGAGACGTCCTCGCTCGGATGTTCTCTCTCGCTAAAGAGAGAGAAAGGGCGAGAGAGAGAGAGAGAGAGAGAGAGAGAGAGAGAGAGAGAGAGAGAGAGAGAGAAGGAAACTCGGCGTTATACCGAGGTAACGTGCAGCTCAGCCGAATAAATTCGGCTCGACTGCTCGGCTAACGTCGACTAATTCTAGCCGACGAGGATAATCGAGGATCGCGACCGGCTAAATATCGTCAAGGGATAACGACAGCCTTGAGAAAACCTCGAAGACCGATCCAAATACTTGAAGCGTGTAACGAACATCTTGAGAAACCTTGTCCTTCGAGCTTTTCTTATGCAACCTCTCTCAACCCGCCCACCATTTGGATTATCTGTCTTAAGATTACAACCGATCTTTTCGTCTTTTTCTTTGCATTCATTTATCTCATTTAATCCTAATCCATACGAGATCATAATGAAAAAGACAAAAAAAAAACGGATGAGAAAAATACGTATCTAACGTAGTTTGATATTAATGTTTATTATTGTATTATTTAATAATTTCATTATTCACGAAAACATCGTACGAGAGTTTCGTTTAAAATGAAAATAGGACAGGTTGACATGCAATATGTAAACACGATTACTACGTTACTACTACACTACTACTACTACTACTACTACTACTACTACTACTACTACTACTACTACTACACTACTACTACTACTACTACTACTATTACTATTACTACTACTACAGCTATTAGTACTACTATTACTCTTGTTCTTTTCCTTCCGATCGATTATTTTCATTAAACTGGAGATGCACTCGAGATCATAAAATATGTTAAATATTTCGTGGTGTTTCATTATTTTCTTAATATCATTATGAAAATGATGAAAGGAATTTCATAAAGAGGAAAGGTTAAAAAAGAGAGAGAGAGAAATTTCCAATACGAAATATAAATATAACCATATATTTTTAACATTTATTTTGTTCCAATATATTTTATCCATTCAGCTTAGTTCTTGTTAGCTAGAAACGATTCTAAACGAAATTTTCAACGATCAACGAGAACGCACGTTTTCATAATGCTGACGCCATTGCGTTACCAGGCATACCTTAATTAAGTTACTCATCCCGTAACGGGTTAACCGTGCACGTAGCTATGTAGCAAAATGGCTTTGTAAATCGATCTCTCGTTGTGGAACGATGAGGTCCAACGTAAAGAGAGAAAGAGAGAGAAAAAGAGAAAGAGAGAGCATGTTCAATGTTATAACAAATCTTCTGAATACGATAAAAACGAGTTATTGGCAAGCGTGTATTGTCGCATCGTTGTTGTTATTGTTATGTTATAATTATTATTAATGTCCTACAGACACATTTAATAATACATCGTTAAACTTATCGAACGTTCAAAATGGTCTCGACTCTCTCTCACAAAATTTAGATATATCGTAACGATCGAATTAGACCGCTCGTAATCGGATCTACTCTCTCATTTTATACGACAATTTATTAGAATATTTTTCAAAAATTTCCCCGATCGAAAGGAGAAGAGGGAGTGGTTTGAGTAGGGTGGGATGGAGGCGATTAACAACGAGTCCCCTGATCCGAATGAATTTCGATAGGATTTCAACTGAAACGTTGCCAAGTTCGACCGCGTGAATTCTTTCCGAAATAGACGAAATAATGATATCTCTCGAAATAATTACATGTTTATTAACACCGAGGCATTAATTACTATTATTGTTATTATTATCACTATTATCACTATTATTATTATTCGTATTCGTTCTCAAAAGAGGAAACAATTTTCTTCGATATGGAAACGAATACGACAAAAAGAAAAATAATATAATATCCTTCTTTCTTTGCAAAACATGCTCTATTAATTAAGAAGAAAATAAACAGAATTTCTATAGAATATTTTCTGATTATTTATATAAATTTTTTGCTTCTTCGATTCATTCCTTTTATAACATATTGAATATTTTTAATTAATGAATCTTTTAAACGCGAGACATTACCGAAACATCGAGGGCAATACGGGTTTATATTTAGGACAAGCTAGAATCTTTAAAGATAGTTCGTTCTTTCGTTCATTAATAAAAGTAGAATTCAATAAGGGCGGCGGAGGTTGCAGGACCGATGACAAGGCATCGTCCTCTTTTTGTTTGCTCATTATTTTTTTATTTTCGTCCTCTCTCTTTCTTCTATGTTCTATCTTCGGATGGATCGATGAAACAAATCTTCGTACCTACTTAAATCTCTTGGAAAGGTTGAAGATAGGCGTGTATCTCAAAAAGAAGTTGGCCAACAAAAGAACGAATGAACGAACGAATAAACGAACGAATGAACGAACGAACGAACGAACGAATGAACTAATGAACGAACGAACACGAACGAGAAGGTTGGTCGATCGAGAGTCGACTAGAAAATGTTGGAAGAGAAGTGTCGCTGTCCAACGAACGCGAGAAAACGCTTGGTATTCTTCCATCTGGTGAGGACAGCCTCCTGGATATAAAAGAAAGAGAGAGAAAGAGAAAGAGCGAGAGAGAGAGAGAGAGAACATTTCGAATAGGTATTGGTAAATGGAGCAAGCGAAAGAGTGGAGAAAGAGGAAAGGAGGGAATGAAATAGCATTCATTCACCGGAAGGCTTTCGCATAACTTTTGCAGTCATCAGCAAGGAAACGCTTATAACGCTCGGATTCTCTCATATATTGACTGCCATCCGCCGCCGCAATTTCGTTCCATTAATGCGTCAAACTCCAATTCGAACTTTATCGAAGGAATTGCACCAGTCATTCGAGAGAACGCGATAAAATTCGTCTGATACGCGAGGATATGTATATATATATATATATATATATATATATATATATATATATATATATATGTATATATAATAAATAATTTTATCCTATCTTTATCGTACGAGAGCAAAAAAGAATTGTTGAGGGATGATTGAAAATTAGAATTTCTTATTTCGTCGTTATTGAAAAGATTATAATTAACGATAGAAACGGATATTAGTATCGAGTAAAATTTTATTGGTTCTGCAGGGGAAAGTGAAAATGTTAGTACGGCATATTAACGTAATGGATATACGTTATGGGAAAAAAGAAAAAAAAAGAAAAAAAAAAGAAAGCAAAATTGGAAGAAAGAAAGTAAAAAAAATATTAATTATTTTTATTAACCTTTTTTTTTAATTTGAACTCCTCGAACACTCGTCAAGTTGATAATAATTATCTTAACGAATTATTTATCGTATCTAACAATCGCTTTATTTATTTATTTAAAATGTTACAACTATCATAAAAGAAAAATGTTCTCGTTCGAAAGTCTCTGTTTGATTTCATCTCGTTATCATGTATCGGTTTTCTATATACGTAAAACATGGGTTGGAGTGTCGCTGTCTTGCACAACAAGTAAACATCTAGGTTGATTTTGTAAACATAAGGGGGCAAGCTTCTCACGGTTGTGTCTTTCGAAGGGAGCAAACAGATTCCGAAGGTATGGTGAATATTTGAAAATTCGATGCCGAGAGCTTCGGCTTCGCGATATAACCGGAATATTTAAAGACGAGCAAAGTGGTAGTGGTGGTAGTAGTAATAGTAATAGTAGTAGTAGCAAGAGTGGTATAGATGTAAAGGGGTTGAAGTTTCAGGGATAGAATACTCGATAAGAATATTCGCGTCTGTGGTAACATTATCCTGATGTCATGAATCTTGATCGAGCAGCGATGCCGATCACGTTTTTTTTTACGATAAATGCAAAAGTTAAGTCGTCGACGAAGTTTCCCTTGAAATATTTCATCCCTTAGGATCGCTAGGAATTTGTCATTCATGCCATCATCTAGAGAAAATCCTCACCTTTAAAACGCTCCCTCTTTCGACTTTCTATGATCTTTACTTCCGAAGATATTCGCTCTTAAATATCCGCTATGTAAACGTTCCTTCGGCTCTTTTAGTTTCATCAATGGCCGAATATATGAATGAACTGGTAACGTACGATTTCTCGGAATTTATATAGGTCAACGTCTTTCCATATATGGAAGTGGTCACGTGATTTTCCACGAAAAATATGTAGGTCAACGCCTTGCCATATATGGAAGTGGTCACGTGACTTTCCGCGAAAAATATATAGGTCAACGCCTTGCCATATATGGAAGTGGTCACGTGACTTTCCGCGAAAAAATGTAGGCCAGCGTCTTTCCATATATGGAAGTGGTCACATGATATTCCAGAAAAAAAATGTAGGTCAGCATATCTCCATATATGGAAGTGGTCATCTGTTTTCTACGAAAATAAGTAGGTCAGTAGGTTAGTGTGTCAACGCCGTATCTATCGGGGCCCATTTTAGAAACGATTTTTTTCTTTTTTCTCCGATAAAATTAAAATAAAATCGCAACGCATATTAATTTTTTTTTCCTTTTTTTTTTATTTTATAAATTAAAATACAAAATCTTCGCGTTAAATAATTAATTTTGCAATGTTTTTTGTTATAAACAATTTGCAAAAAGTAACGTAAATTCAAATGAAAACTTAATGAAAGTCGACTAGCTTGTCTCGTTTCAAAAAGAATATATTAATTTAAAGTGACATAAAAATTATAAACATTGTTTTTTAGCAAATACCATATACCGGGTGCACTTTTTGAAAAGTATTACTTTCGCAATCTTAATATACCAAATATTCGATTAATTTAATCCAAAGAATTATTTTAATCACATTATTATCCTAGTAGAAGGAATGCCAAATATCTTGTTCATGGATACCATATATACCGGGTGTACTTTTTGAAAAATATTCTTTTCATTTTGGTATTACAAATATTCGACTAATCTAGTTTGACGAATAGTTTTAAAGTGCATTCTTCCGTAATAGGAACAGAATACCGGATATCATATATATATATATATATATATATATATATATATATACCGGGTGTACTTTTTGAAAAGTATACTAGAAATTTTATTACGGCGAATATTTGACTAATTCAATTTAAATTGAATCGTTTTAAAGTACATTCCTTCGTAACAAGGACGAAATAATTTGTCCATGGATAGCACATATATATATATATATAGGGTGTACTTTTTGAAAAAGACTTTTTTTTCATTTTTTTATTTTCTTTCATTTTCTTTAATTTAATTTATTCTACTAATCATTATCGAAATACGATGTTGCATCTTCTCTCGCTGAATTCTAAAACAAGCATGTAATGACTTTCGAAAGGAAAATGCAAATGCGTATATGCAATGACGTTGCATTATCGACGTAAACGTTACGTACATTACATTGCTTCTCGTTACGATGGTACAATGTAATATCTCGTGTAACGAGAATGTGCATAGAGAGAAAGAAAGAGAGTCAGAGAAGAAAATAGAGAGAGAGAGAGAGAGAGAAAATCACAAAGCTAAAAATCGACGGGAGATGAAGGCGAACCTTCGTTTCTCGCTTTTTCTTTTTCTTTTCTGTATTTTTCTTTTTTCTTTTCCGTTTTCCTTCTCCTTCTTTTCTTCTTTTAAATTCCACCCTATTTAAAAAGACTATCTCAGTCATTTGATATTTTCCATCGAAGGTTCCTATCAAAGAATATTCGAAGCCAGTATTACCCACAGAATTTAAAAAGAAACTTTCCTATAGAATCACAGAACAAAGGTATGGAAGAAGGTACAATCCTCTTAACAATATTTAATGGAAAGCGTTCGACTTGAGAAGGACTCGGTGGAATATTTTTTTCACCCCTTCCACTTCATCCCTCTCTTCCTTTTTCTCTCCCTCTCTCCCTCCCTCTCTCTCTCTCTCTCTCTCTCTTTCTCTATTCCTCGTTTTATTTCCTTCTCCATCCACTTCTTTCTTTCTTTCTTCTTACCTTGCACGCAATGCAAAAGCTCTCGAAGTAGCCCGATTGTAATCGTACCCGATGCAAATCGACTCATCTTTTACAAAATATTCGAATTTAAAGGCACCAACATCCCTCCTAAGTCCATCTGTTTATCCCGGTTTCTCATCGTTGGAAGTAGTTAAGTCTGTTTACTTCTCGAACTCTTGAAAACTTTCTCGAGAAATTTCAAAGTCGAAAATTCTTCGAGCAGATTGATATTTAATTTTTCCTTTTTTCCTTTCTTTTTATTTATCTTTTTCTCTTTTTTGCGTTTGACTAAATTTTTTGACAAGTTAATAAAAAAAAGAAAAAGTAATCCACGTAATTATTTAATATACTTTCCCGGTTGATTTGCTCGATGATCATGATAGAAACATTTTCAAGCACTCTCTCTCTCTCTCTCCCTTTCTCTCTCTCTCTCTCTCTCTATGTAGGAACATTTCTCGAGTTAGAGAGATAAACAGAGAGAAAGAGAGAGAGAGAGAGAGAGAGAGAAACTACTCTCATCCACGATTACAGAGAAGTATCCTCTCGAATCGTGATACAACTAACCACGTAACCAAATGATCATACTATTCCAAGAAGACGCATGTGTGTGTACATATAGTATTCGTGTGTATATATGCAAGCAGGTGCAACCAGATTCAACGTATACTCTCCACCTCCTTTATCGCCCTTCCTAATGCTTCTCTCTATGCACTGAAGAGACAAACGGTACTCCTTAATAATGCACAAAACCGATTTACGGATCAAAGGGCTGCCATACGGCGGAAGTGGATCCGATTAATCTGTTCAAGATCGATATATGGAAATACCATTGGAATGATCAAAACCTGTAACCGTGTTAACTATGCATCAATTTATTTATTTATATTTCTCTCTCTCTCTCTCTCTCTCTCTCTCTCTATATATATATATATATATCTCTCTCATATATATATATATATATGTATGTATCTTTTACTTTGTAATTTTACTTTTATTGATATTTTTATTAATTTTTATTTATATCAATATTTATTTTGTTGAACACAATATATCAAATAGAAACGAACAAATAACATTTCATTCTGCGGGACATATCAACCAATCATAAGCACGCTATAAAAGATATACCGTAATATATTGAAAAAAAAAAAGATTTCTCTTTACACTACGCTTTCTGTGCATTCCTGCTTTACGTGGAAATGGTCCTGGCTGTCGGATTATATCCGAACTTTTTTCCAACTAGCCCTTCCAGGCCAGTAGTCAAACGTCGAATATAGTCGAACAGTTACCATTCTACTCTCTCTCTCTCCTCTCTCTGTGTCTCTACGAGTTTTTATCCCCTTTCTCATTCTATCTCGGTACTTCTATCCTTTTACTCTTTGCATTGGCTCACTGCTATTGCCATTGTTATTGTTGTTTCGAGATATTAACGGCTTGTCTGTAAAGCGCTCAATGCGTTTCTATTCTCCCTCTTTCTCTTTCTCTCTCTCTCTCTAGATCGTTTTTCATTAGCCAACCTTTTTCTAGCAAACAGAGAAAAAGAGATCAATATCGTGAAACAATTTTATTAACAAAAAAGAGAGACAAAAAGAGAAAAAGAGAAAGAGAGAGAGAGCATGCGATAAAAGGATACAGAGAGACAGAGAAGAGATTTTATTTTATTTTTTAAACTCGTATAATCCAACGATAAATTATTCTCCCTTTCTTCACTCTTGCTATCTGTTGCAGGTCACCGTTGATCTCGGAAAGGATGCGGAATTTCAGTGTTCCGTAACCGGTCGACCGCTTCCCGTAATTTCTTGGGCGAAGGACGGACTTCCTGTGAGGGAAGGCTCATCCGGTAGAACGAAAATCACTGAGAATGGTGGCTCGACCTTACATATATCTTCGATCGTCAGGGACGACAAGGGAATGTATCAATGCTTCGCTAAGAATGATTACGAGATGGTACAGGCTACTGCGGAATTACGTTTGGGTGGTAAGTTCGTAAAATGAAAAAAAGAAAGAAAAAAGAAGAGAAAGAAAAAAAGAACATTTCTTCCATGAGTATTATCAATTAGAATTTATTAAAAAGAATTTCTGCGATATAAACATTTTCTCGTCAGAAGTTTGATTATCTCGCGTACTTACAACGAGTTAAGTCGTTTTAATCGTCGGGTTATTAATTCGATGATGCAGCGAAGGAAAAAGAAAAAAAGGAAAGAAGTAAAGAAAGTCGTCATAGAATTTCGCACGAAACATATCGAAATTTGGTGTTAAAGATGAAAAGAGAGAAAGGGGGAAAGGGGGAGGAGGGGAGGTAGTTAAATAAGAAGAAAACACCGTGTTGATTTATACGCTAGAAATATCTTATTTTCTCGGAGAACCCGGAGAACGGCCGATTATCCTTTCTGAGATATCGCGAGACAGTGAAAAACGTTGGGCCGCGTGCACGGATATTATTTTTGGAGGAGCTTTAAAGTAAAGCCATTACAGACATAACGTTCATGAAAGTAGAGAAAGACGGAGAGAGAGAGAGAAAAAGAGAGAGAAAAAGAGAGAGAGAGAGAGAGAGAGAGAGAGGTGAAAGGAAGTAGGTGGTAAAGAAAGAAGAAGAAGGAGAAGGAGGAGGAGGAAGAAAAGGAGGAAGAAAAGGAGGAGGAAAAGGGGGTGAAGGAGGGGGAGAAGGAAGAGGAGGATTGCTGAGGCCAACCTCAAGCGAGTAAGACGGATTAGCGTGCATAAGCGGGTGCTCGTAACCCAGCGCGCAACTTTGGCAAGTTTTATGAAAGTTCTTTGTAGAAATAATAAGGGTAAATCGAGGCTATCGCTTGGGTTCACTATTAACCAACAACGGAAGACTCTATTACGAAACTTTTGTCTCACCTTTTCTCTCAACGTTGTCTTCATCGTCGTCTTTTGAAAAAGAGAAAGAAAAATAGAGGGAAAGAGAGAGCGATAAACTTTGCTTAAAATCAAGAATAAGAGAAAGAAAGAATCGGTTCTTTTCTTTTTTTACTTTTTTTTTCTTTTGTTAAACTCTCTTTTTGTCTTTACTTCGTCGTATGTTTTTTTAATAGTATATTATAAGTATTTCACGATGTGATCAAATAGATATTCCAATTGTTTATCTCAGTATCAAACGGATCAATCTTCATATATTCAATTGTTCGATATTTATAATTACAATCAATTATTCTAATATTAATTAATAAACTGATAATGTACATTAATAAATTTATATGTATATTTAATGATGAAAATATATATTCTCTCTCTCTCTCTCTCTCTCTCTCTCTCCCTTGGGATAATTCTGGAACTTCATGGAACGAAAAAAAAAATTAATGACGAACGATTGATCGATCGAACGCGTATAAAAAAAGAAGGAAAAGAAGAAATCGAAGATTGTAATCTCTCTTCCTTTCTTCTTCTCTATAATGTTCTTTTCCTTTTGCCTTTTTTCTTTTCCCTGTCCTTCTTTCTTTTTAATTTAATATCTCGATCGATTCTCACAGAATTTTTCTGTACGTAGACGCAATTTAAATCGAACAGAACAGAATAGAACCGAACCGAACCGAACCGAACCGATTCAAACCGATCCGAACCGATCGAAGTCGAACGCATAACAAACGCTTCGTTATTTCGAGGTTGTCCGCGAGATTCAGTATTAAATTTCTGTCTTTGAATTCCGGGTACCTCATTAAAGGTACGTGCTCGAATACGCCGGAGTCTTTTTCTTCGTCGTATTTTTCTCCCTTTTTCTCTCTCTCTTTCGCTCTCATTCGTCGTCAATTGAGAGAAAGGCATCCCCTTACATTCACCCTCGCGCCACTATTTTTCTTCCTTCGGTTAGAGAACTTAAACGCAAACGTAAACGCACACGCAGACGCATATACTGAAGATATCTGTGGGGTAAACTCCTCTCTGTTAATAGACGGTACCGAATTCTTTTATTGCTTCCACGAAGGCGTTCTCGATCTTATCGTCTTCGTTGTTGAGTTTTCCTTATTCTCGCGTTATAAGACGAGTGGAGCCAGACGACGACGACAACGACGACGACGACGACGACTACGACGACTACGACGTTGAAGTAGAAGTAGAAGAAGAAGAGGAAGAAAAAGAAGGTTGGTGGTGGCGGCGACTGAAAGAATGAGGAAAGAAAATGGTGGGAGAAGGAGAAAAGCCTTGGTAGAAGGTAGAAAACAAAAAAGGACGCTTAACGAGGGCGATGCATAATGGAGAAACGAGGAATCCACTGGCTTGCCCTGCTGTGAAATAAATACATTCCATTTGTCTTAGTCACCGTCTAAGAAAAGAGATAGAGAGATAAAGAAAGAGGAAGAGAGAGAGAGAGAGAGAGAGGAAATCTCTATACGTATATGTGTATTTGTTGCATGGAATAAGACGGAAGGTTGATAAAAGCACGAGCCAAAATGGTGCGCGCGCCCACGTATATACTTAGAAAGAAGAAGAGAGTGTAAAAAGAGTTGGCGCGAAAATTCGAGAAATAAGGGAAATATTCCTTTCGCTGTAGAGCCACTACTCTTAACGTGATGTAATCCATTATCTTAAACGTACATAGTCGTCGTCGCTCGACCGTCTGTAACTTGAAAAACGTTGGGAACACAGGCAATTGCGTGTATGTGTTCAAGATGGTTTTTCACATACGTATGTATTATATACATATGTCTGTGTGCGTATACGTATAGCGAGAAAGAGAGAAAATGCTTGAGATATCGAGCCACATTTCTTACGACGTTCTCACTTTTCTATTTCTCTATCTCTCTTTCTCTTTCTTTCTCTTTACCTCTTTCTCTCTTCCATTTCCTTGCTTTTCACGTGGACCAGTTACTACAATGCTTGAGAAAAGTTTTCTAAAACTTTTTAAAGGGATACCTAAACGGTAGAAAAACGTTTACGCTTATGACACTTTTCTATCGATCACCCGACTAAGTTTTTTTTTCCCCTCCACTCAATCCCTTTCGCCATTCGATTATTTCCTCTTCCTTCGTTTTTTATCGAACAACCAAAAAGGATCTCAAGCTGCTTTCTCCGCTAAGAAATTTTTATCCTTTACCTTCGAAAGTGTCCCCAAAGGCGTTCTCTCATCCCATTTGCGAGAGCACTTTTGCTTTGTACGAGTTGGAATAATTGACTCGATAGTAATCCTCTTAGCTTGGACAAGAAAAGGAAAAAAAAAGAAAAAGAAAAAAGATAGAAAGAAGAAAAATATAAGTGAAAGGAAAGTCCACTATCGCGAATCCTCGGGTCGAAGAAAATGTTCGATTTAAATGCGATTCTCTTCGTTTGTTTCGTCGATTATTACTCGTTTTTAATTAGGTCAATGATATTTAAATTTAAATATAGCGCCTGTAGATAAGCATCACTTTATACATCTTTGATGTATGCGAATACTTAGCAATTTATTAACCCCTTAATATATACAATCCGTTCGTACAAATACGTAATACGGGAACGATGTCTATACAGGCGCTAAAAAAAAAGAAAAAAATAAATGAGAATAATTGAATAAATGAATGAATGAATGAATGAATGAATGAATGAGTGAGTGAATGAGTGAATGAAAAATTTTATCCAAAAGAAAATCAAATACGAAACAATTTAAATCCAGTCACGTATATACATAATAATAATCATTCATCAAACTTTCATGTCACGTTCGTATTTCGTCGTTTATATCATTTTACATATTTTAAATGTCTCGAAATCAGAGATCCAATAATTTGGATATTAATCGTTGAACGAATATCGTACGTTCGTTCGTTCATTTGCTTCTCTTCATTTCTCTCTTCGCCATTTCTTCTCTCTCTTCTTTCAAATTGTCTCTTTTATTTTTTCTGCTCCTTTTTTTCTTTCTTTCGTTAAACCCTAAAATAAATCAAGCGACGCGTACAGAGCATACCTTTGGCTTCTGGCACGCTTCCCGTTTTATTTACATCACATGCTATGCCCTTTTTCCCACGGTGCATCGAATAGAACGGTAAATAACGCTTCGCGAAGCCCGCGAAATCATCGAATCGTAAATCGAAATACAGGCTAAACGGACCGGTGCATCGACCTTGTTATCCATCCATATAATACATTCCTACGCACTCTCCCTATATATATGTGTGTGTGTGTGTGTGTGTGTGTGTATACATATACACATACACACATGTATATACGAGTACTATATACATATATAAAGTATAAAGCCGCGTCCAAAGCAGTGATATCGCATAAAACGATTTTCTCTAACTACGAAGCTAATCGCATAAATCATACGTTCATCGAACGATCCAACCCCAAAATGTTTGTATCGGTGGTAACTGTAGTTTCCCTCGCTTCATTAAAATCTCTTTTTGTCGAAATAATACCCTTGCAGCGAGCTTGACTTATTTTTATCTTTTTTTCTCAGAAGATAATAATAATAATTAATAATTAAAAATGACCACCGATTTCGTTCGAATAATCGATAAACATATGTTATATTATAATAGTAGGCTGTTACTGGTCCATAGGGGCGTGGCTATACTAGCAATAGGACATTTTGATTTACACCGTAAGCAAACAGGGGTCCTCTAGTCTCTCTCTCTCTCTCTCTCTCTCTCTCTCTCGATCTTGATCTCGATCTCGATCTCCCTCTCTCTCTCTCTCTGTCTCTCTCAGTCTCTCTCTCTCTCTCTCTCTCTCTCTCTCTCTCTCTCTCTTGCTCTCGGGTTATTGTCAGCTCTATAATTTGGGGTTAATTCACTAGGCGGCACTCCGGTTCAGGCGTCAAACCACAGATCGATAGTTCTGGCCGCGTACAGGGGCTTGTCATGTAAATGTTGCGTGCATAATACTCCGCCTTGCGGCGATCCAGAACCCATTTCCATATCGTATCGTCCTACCTTTGGCACCTGCCCCAGGTAAACCCTACTCTCTCTACATTTCTGCGACCTGTTCATCGTTATTCTAATAAAAAAAGCCTCCCAACATCATAGATGTCATATTTAAAATTCGAAACATCGTTCCGTTCGTTTTATTTTTGTTAATAAAAACTTTTTACGAGTCCGATCGTTTTCTTTGGCTTCGTTACATTTTCTTTTTATTTTATAGCTACCAAAGAATATCTCTTTTCGTATATTTATTTTTATATACTTTTTCTTCTCTTTTCTATTCTCTCTGTCGTACAGATCGATATGAATAGTGACGGTCTCTCTTTCTCTCTCTCTCTTTTCACAGATGCGGCCCCGCAGCTTCTCTACAAATTCATCGAGCAGACCATTCAACCAGGTCCCTCTGTTTCCTTGAAATGCATTGCCACGGGAAATCCGACGCCGCATTTTTCCTGGACTTTGGACGGTTTTCCTTTACCTCAAAACGACAGGTAACTTTCTTCGAGCTTCTTCTTCTTCTTCTTCTTCTGTTGATTTTTTGATTTTTCTTCATAAAGTGTAAAAAAAGATGACTGTTCGAAGGTTAATAGATCTAGAATGTTAACTAAAAAAAGAACAACGATTTCTTTATCATCTTCGAAGGGAACAACGTTTACTGCACGAAAAATTTATCGAGAAAACGTTATATACACACAATTATTCGCGGTCATTAAGCGCCCGGGGGTATTACGATCGGCGGAAAATCAGAACCGCCGCCGTGCTTCCCTTCAGGATGCAGATTCCGTGGAAACGGATACGACCCTGCGGGCTTCGATTCTCTGAACCAATTGAGAGGAAAATTACCAATCGACCGCCACGGACGAAACTTTTTAAACCTGTCCCGTTATTTATCATGGAGGAAGGTCGTATATGATGGACATTTTTTAAAACGTCGTTCCGACGTTTCTCACTTTCTTTTTTTATTAATTAATTAACCAACCTACGGACCCCTCATCCCATCCTCAAGTACCACTTAACAATCACATTGTTCTTTTTCTTTTTCTTATTATTCATCGAATTCGTATTTTTTTTTTTCGTTTTTTTAATGGTTCATTCCTTTTATTGTCTTTTTCTCTTTTCTTTACTTTCAGGTTCATGATAGGACAATACGTGACGGTACACGGTGATGTGATATCTCACGTTAACATAAGCGCTGTACACGTTGAAGACGGCGGTGAGTATCGGTGTTCCGCCGTAAATCGGGTGGCTAAGGCTCATCACTCCGCTCGTCTCAACATTTATGGTTTGCCGCACGTACGTCCTATGGGTAACTACGCGGCTGTAGCTGGTGAGACCACGATCATCAAGTGTCCGGTCGCTGGTTTTCCGATCGCCAGTATCCAGTGGGAAAAGGGTACGTTCGTATAATCAAGGATTTTCCTCAAAATATCATTTGATAGTTTTAAATAATCTCGAGAAATTATTTTCTTCAAATTTGTTTGACTCGTTTCAAATTGACGGACATATATCTGTTTTGTTTCATTTTTTTGCGCCTGAAAATAGGCAACGTTTGTATAGTGTCGATAATGCAGCTCGCGATTTTTATCTCTTTGATATTTTAGCCCCTGTACGTAGATTATCTCTTCGTACAGGATCGTATGAACTGGTTATATACTCGAAAGGGACTCAACAAAATTTTTTAATACTCTTATAAATATAATTATCAAACTATTAGAAATAATTTAATAATCAAATATATATATATATACACGCGCGAAAAGTAGTAAAAATAAAATCAAAGTAATGAAACTTATTTGTTCGAATATAAAGATCTCAACGAAGAACGACATATCGATTGCAATAAAATCTCGAGAATCGAGTACGTAGTATGATAGACAGATAGATAGATATACAGATAAATAGGTAGATAAATAGGTAGATAAATAGGTAAATAGATATGTACCACACTGCAAGCAATACGGCGTTAAAGTTCTCTCTATGTGAGAACGTATCGATGTTGGATAAAGTTTTCTTGAGAAACTCAAGAGCTCAAAAACATATATACATACATACGTACATTTATGTAAAACGTATAGAGGGCTCGCGGCCTTTTCTCAGTTAGGTAAAAGTAAAGATCAAGCGATCGAAAGTTTGAAATTCCACTTATTGTTAGAATTTTCTTACACTTTCGAACTTGAAAAATTTTGATTGTATAACTCTTTCTCTCTTTTTCTTTCTCTGTCTCTCTCTCCCTCTCTCTCTCTCTCTCTCTCTCTCTCTCTCTCTCTCCCTCTCTTCTTTCTTTCTTGAATTTAATAACGTTCACGATTCCTCATAATGAAAATGCATTCCATTCATTTCCACGTAGGTAAATTAAACGGGGCATGAACTAAATGAAAGATTTAAAATACTCTCACAGCACGATTTCATGGCGCAAGGTTTAGGGTGAATAAATAAGGTTCACTATAAGGCCACGGGTGGTTCGGTCATAAATTTAAGAAGGTAGGAAGATAAATGAAATTTTGTGAAGAATGAAAAATACAGAAAGAGGATGAGACTTGTTGGCATCGCTTTCGATGTCGGTACCTCTAAAAGAACTTTTTTTCTCTCTCTCTCTCTCTCTCTCTCTCTCTTTCTCTTTTTCTTTTATATAAAAGCACCGAACTTTAGCCATTTCTTCTCGTAACGATCAACCGAACTTGTAAAAAGTTCTCGTATCTTTATGAACATCTAGTAGAAATGAGTAAGAGTTAATCTTCCGCGTTTGAAAGATTCATTGACGATTCTGTTAAATACAAATATAATCGATAAACGATAAAACGTATATAATCATAGAGATATTTTAATCGTAATTATTGAACAGTCGTATCTACAAAAAAAAAAATATTACAAACGAATTTAATATTTATTCTTAAAGACGGACAAATTCTACCGACGAGTCGTAGACAGGAGGTATCTCCAAATGGGACATTGATTCTTCATCGAGTCGACAGTGCTACAGATCGTGGTGCATACACCTGCACAGCAAAGAACAAACAAGGTCGATCGGATTCGCAAACAGTGCACATCGAAGTTAAAGGTAAACGATTCTTATATCTTGTTTTCTTTCTTTCGATCGTCCTCGATTTAATCTACGAGAGATAATATCGAAGAACGATGTTGTCTCGTTAGAAAATAACATAATAAAACGAATTTTTGCATTATCTTATTTATTCGCCAGGATTTTCTTTAATCCTTTTCTGAAATGGAAACGGAAATGTAGAAGTCGTCCGATTTGTGGTTCAACAAAACGTTGTTTTAATACCCACTTAAAACGTTGCCTTTTTCCATCTCCTTCGTAATTATCCTATGTTTTCCTAGGTAGATCCGTATTATTTTAACGACTTTAGTTTTCTCTCTCTCTCTCTCTCTCTCTCTCTCTCTCTCTCTCTCTCTCTCTCTCTCAAAGCTAGAGATAGATAGATAGATAGATAGATAGATAGATAGATAGATAGATAGACAGATAGAGAAGAGAGAAACTAAAAGATCGTTCTCGATGTTCAAGGAACACGGAAGTAGGGTCTTTAATTTAAAATCAATATAACCACTTTTATATCTTCTTCGTTGAACGTGATTTCAAAAATGAAATCCTTTCGTCCTTTTATCTAATCAACTTAAATATAAACCAACGTTGTAGATATATCTACAGATTCTTTCGTTCCATTATAAGATTTTATCTTATAAATCGTATCGTTATATAATCGTTAAAAAGACAGCATCGTGTTTCGATCGATCTCGATATGTAACGACGTATGTAATAATCATTCTTTTCAGATTCGTCCTTTAATTAATTATTAATCGATTAAACGCAGGTATTATACGATCATTACGATATACTATGAAAAATGTTGATCAGAATGATATTATTAACGATATTGACAGGACTTAACAGCCTCGTGGCTAAGAAAGATCTTTGATAAAAAGTTTCGTTGATTCGTATAATTTGCAGTACCACCTAAAATCGATCCGTTTAGCTTTCCCGACAATCCCCAAGAAGGTTCACGGGTACACGTGACCTGTGTGGTCAGCGAAGGCGATTCACCCTTGAAGATTACTTGGCTGAAGGATGGAAAGCCACTCAAGTTGAAGGAAGCAACGACCCATCAATTTGGCGACTTCGATCTAGCATTGAGGATACAAAGAGCGTCAACAGCTCATAACGGCAACTATACATGCGTGGCGAGCAACGAAGCTGCTAAAACGTCTCGCACAGCATCCCTAAAGGTTCATGGTACGCAGCGACGTCGCCAAACCCTTTTGAAAAATAGAAGCATATCCTTTTCCATTACTTTCGTACCTACCATACCTACTTAAAATGATACTTTTAGGAGAATCTTTTTCACTTGCAGGAAGGTATTATCTATTTTTGGGACTTATTTCTAATTTTCACGCGTTGATTTTCTTTTAATTATATTGATATTTTTTAATGTTTTTTTTTTTACGTTAAATATTATATATCTTCTTATATCAAAAAATACATATTCTAATCGGAAGGGATATATCGTTTAGAAAGAATTTTGGGATATGTTTTATAGGACTCCGAACGTGTTAATCGTTTTTTTTTTTTTTTGATAGATTAAAGTGGGATCCTGATATTTACGAATTGATTTGATATATTTTTTATCTTTTTCGATACCAGAGAAGATATATATATATATATATGTTCGTGTGAATGAGATTAGGTTTCTCATTTAAAAAAAAAAAGTAGAAAAAACATTAAAGGAAAATAGTTTCACGTAGTTATCGTCCATGTAATTATTATACGCTTAATATCCTATCTCACAGAAATTGAAGATCTAAAAAGAATGGCACGTACGAGTTAATGACATCGCTCGGAAAATCGATTTTTGTCTCGATCGATTTCTAGTGGACTTTCGTTCGAACTTTCGCGGATTTAATAAACGTCCACGAGGTGATAGCTTCTCGCGACCCGAGTGGAATGTTAAAACGAACTTCTTCTTCTTCTTTTTCTTCTTTTTCTTCTTCTTCTTCTTCTTCTTCTTCTTCTTCTTCTTCTTCTTCAGAGACTCAAAGAAGCTCGTGTACTTCGTAACGCGGGTATAAACTTGATCGAAGATCGACCTAGACGATAATTTCGGAAGTTTTATAGAAGTTTACCTTGTTCACTTTCAGATTTTCTTAAGTTTACAATTTAATAATCGTCGAGGGAAAAAAAACAATATTATTCTATGTTTCAATCTAGTCAACGAACTTAGAAATAATTAAAAATGTCCAATTTGTATCCCCCGACGTTTTCTTCCAGCCCAATTACGAACTATTACCTATAATTTTCCATTCGATCTTCTTTTCGTTTTCTTTCTTTTCCTGTCTTTTTTTTTTTTTGTTAACAAAAATTTTCTAATTGATTATTAAATTTATTTTTCCCTTGAACATCAATCGTTAACACGAGATACATCCTCATATCTATTACCTTGATATTTCTTTTAAAGACATTTAAGAAAACTTGAATATAATTTCATTAGATTTTACTTTTTGTTTTGTTTTTTGTTGTTGTTGTAAAAGAGAGTAACGTTTGCTAGACGTTCGTTATTAATTTATCTTCCTCTTGAAGAGATCAATCGTTGACACGGTTCATCCTCAGGCGGAGAATTTTTTTTCTTTTAACCACCTCTCGAGCCCCTTCGTCAACCCCTTCGTACGTACGCATAATCTCTCCTTTTCTCCACGTGTTTGCAACCCTCTCGCAAGCATTAAAATCCTCTCTTTACAGACGAGAACAAATCAGTGTGAACTGAACGAACAAAACTTTGTCCGATGAGCAAACATATATACCAACATGCATACATATATACACACATACATACATACATACATACATACATACATACATAAATACATACACAGATATATATTCGTACGTACATATGTAATATGAACGAACGAATGGCTTAAGGGTGATTTCCACGTCACGTGTTGCGCCGACAAGGGAGCCAAAACAGGCAGCAACCCTCTGTGATTCCTATCCTACGATTATACATCGGTACTTTTTACATATGTAGATATATATATATATGTGTGTGTGTGTGTATAGTACGTTTCGTCTGCAAGCTCGTTCATCTCCTGTCCCCCTCTCCAAAAAAAGGAAGAAAAAAAAAAGAAAAAAGGGAAAGGAATAAAATAAAACGAGAATATCGCGCTTGTGCTTTGCGACATGTCCAACGAACGGACCGACAGGAAAATATATTTTTCTTTTATTTTTTTCAAGGCGAACCTTCAAAGGTACAATGACGGTCAAAGGTCGGTCGTATTTTTTAACGATCTCTTTCTTTCTTTTTCTTTTTTTTTTTTGAATATCTCATTTTTTTACAATTCTTTTACTATTATTTCTTTTTTTTCTTTCTTCAATAGACGAGTATATTATTTATTTGTTGAATTGTTTCGTAATAAGAAAGTTTCGTAATAAATGTCATTAATAATAACTTTGTAAATAAGGAATTCGTTTATTATGATAAAATATATGAATTAACTCAATGCTTGTCTAATTGTAAGATCAAGAAGATGCAACGTATTTCATTGTAACGATGTAAACGTTGCTCCAAGTCTTGAAAGCTTGACTGCAAAGAGACAATAGAATGGCAACGTGTATATACTCCTTCGAGAGTAGACAACGTCTTCTCTAAAACACGACGACGATGCTGCACAAGCGTTTCTCGTTAATCGTTTTGTCCTGAACGTTCTAATCGCGTTGCATCGCGCTTATTATTCGCCTGGGCTGAAACTACGTAACTAAACTGATTCTCCGTTGTGGTTCGTAAAACAATGGGAGATATATTTTTTGTCGTTTTTCTTGAGGTTAACAAAGATTAAATTCTTGCTGTGTATAATACTTATAAAGATATTATACATTCAAAGGAATAAGAGTCACAAGAGAAACTGAATATTTTAATGGAAAATGCATATATATATGTATATATATATATCTTCAAATGGATTTAATAATTCCATTTGGTTCGTTACAATTTGAACATTTTTTATTCGTTGGTTATCAGCCATATCGATAATCAGCTGTTTTTGACAGCTCTCACATTGCGATGCAACAACGCGTTTGAATGGGTTTTAAAAGGATAAAATAGAGAAAACAGAGATACAGTGAACGATCTTGAAAAGATAAAACGAATATTTTTATAAAAGCTCTTGGCGAAGAAAGAGAAAGAAAAAAAACAGAAGAAAAAGAAACAGGAGAAAAAATGAAAGAAAAGAACAAATCCATTTCTTCGCATATTTTATGCAGCGAAAATTCAGAGCACTTTGCTCGATCCGTAAATGAGTTCAGTCAGTATTTCATAAAATGTTTAAATATTTTTGTGAGCGACTGTATACACTCGAAATTGAAGGAAGAGATGTTTTCCTGAGTGTTCCGTTTCTCATGTCTCATCTTGTATTGCCAACATGCAGGTAGACTACGGATCTCTTTGAGTATTACTCACGTACTAACGTTGCTCCATCTTCTTCCCTCCTACGGTTTCTCAATTATTCTCAAACAACTGCCACGTTCTGTTCTAATACCCCCCGGGTAGGAGTCATCTCGAGCTTAGTATTATATCCCTCGCGTGAACCAACGAGGCAAGTTATTATCGTCCATCTACTACGACGCTACATTCGGCCTTCCAGTACCCTCGGGTTAACTTTGGCTTCGTCGAAAAGTCTCAGTCGCGTGTCTGACCATAGAAAATCGTCGTTTCAACGCTCGATCTATGGATAGACTCTTCCGAAGAAATATAAAATAAAAATTTGTTCGAAAAATAAGATCTTCTATTTTCTATACGAGTCGTTTCTATTTCTTATTCGAATTCGTCATTCCTTGATAATGTCGTAATACAAAAAATTGTTAATTTTCGTATCCATCAATTTGACGTACATTCGTTTCAAGAAAAATTCAAATAAAAAGTATTCAACTTGATACTTCCAAGAGTCAGTTTACCACTTTATATAAGAATGAGATTGATTGTATGAGGATGAGCATTCTTGATCTTCATCGTTCATGCAGTCCAAAGTTTATTCGTTTAGAAATATTGATATAGAATTTAGAAACGTCTTATATACATATACATTATTATATAAGTGAACACTTGAACGTTTAGGAAGCTTGAAAGGAAGAAAGTATTTGACAATCCATTCCGTAAGTTCTCCTCTCTCATGCTCCCTTTTACACGTCCGACACATCCTACACATGTCACCGACGACAAATTTGGCTGGCGGCGTCGCCGAATATCATAGGTGAAATAAAGTTTTCCTCGGCGAAAGTTGCTGCAACGAGTAACTGAGGTAGACGAGCGGAAACACGAAGGATTTCTCTGTCTCTCTCTCTCTCTCTCATTCTCTGTCTCTCTCTTTCTCTCTCTCTCGCGCGCGCACACACACTCACTCACTCACTCTTTCTCTGTAACTTTAGAACAGAGAAAGATAGAGAGAAAGAGAGAGATGCATTTTCTAGAACAATGTTCCTAAACGAACGACTTTTGACACTGGCACTTTTCCGTTCCACGATTTTACCCGAGATCAACGTGTCCGGTAAGGTCTATGATAGAAGGAACACGTGAAATATTTGAAAGATAAACCAATATAATCCGAGTTATTACGTATTACCACGGACAACATTATCAACGTCAACGTTGGAGCGCAAAGCATCAAAAGTGCATATGAAAATTCTCGAAGATGGACAACAAAGGAGATACACGAGATTAAAATGATAAAGCTTTGGGAGAAGACACTCTACGTCCTCGACTATAGAGACCTCGAAATAGAGACAAGGAAAGGAGAGATAGAAAAAATAAAAAATAACAAAATAACAAAAAAAATACCAGAGAGAAAAGAAAAAACGAGACCATCACTAGGCTGTCTCTTTTTTTTCTGTGCAGTTCCACCCACGATAGCTCCATTTAGCTTTAACAAGGATCTCTCGGAGGGTGTTCGAGCACAGGTGACCTGCATGATCGAGAAAGGCGATCCGCCGTTCACGATCATCTGGTCGAAGGATGGTGAACCGATTGGCAGTTCAGGTACAGCTGCTTTCGGGAATACCGGGATAACGGCTCCCAGACACTCACAGACACCCGCGGGGCTGCGTGTAACCAGCATTGACGTCCATTCCAGTTCCATAGTTATCGACCGCGTCACCGCAGAACACACAGGAAACTATACTTGCCTGGCTCGCAATTCGGTCGCCGAGGTCGTCTGGACGGCCGAATTGGTCGTTCGTGGTAAAGTAGCCGAGACGAAAGAACAAGAAAATTTAGATTGAAAAAAATATATGTGTATATACATACCTGCACCAAAAAAGAAAACAGAAAAAAAGAATAATAGCCGCCATGTTTCTTCTTCACCTCGAGGCAGGATAAATTAGCACTTGGATTGATATATAATATGCACATTTCGATTTCGCACTCGGCTATCTTCTTCTTCTTCTTCTTCTTCTTCTTCTTGATTAATTAATTAATTAATTAACGTTCACCGATTGGCACTTTCTTCAGTTTTTCATTTCTTTTAATCGTTGGATTAATTCTTGCACATCACTTGGCAGAGAGCAGCGCACTTCTTCCTGTCTTCGTGTATCACTCGTATTTTAGTCGATAGATCCACCACTTTTTGCAGCCTCAGCAATCAGCAACAGCAGCAGCAGCAGCAGCAGCAGCAGCAGCAGCAGCAGCAGCAGCAGCAGCTAGCCGCAGTACCAAATTGATATAGCATGACCTTTTTATTATTATTATTATTATTATTATTATTATTATTATTATTATTATTATTATTATCATTGTTCACGCTAGCTAGGGCTGCAAAAAAATTGACTTTTTTATTGGCTTGATTCATAAATAAGAGTATCATGCGCAAAGAAAAGAAAAGAAAAAAAGAAAAGAAGATAATGCGATGCACATTTACATACATTTATGAATCAATCTAATATTATCTTAACAATAGATTCGTTGGCTTTGCATCCTCCAGGGATTTGTAGATGAGGATATTATAAAAAAGAAAGGGAAGATTTACTCCCCTAAAAACATTTGCAGAATAACAAATTCGTTTACTCTCGAGCAGGAGAATTCTTTCGATGGGAAATAAATCTTGCGTGGGAGAATTCTAATCCACGTGATTTTTTGCAAGCCTTTTATTTTTCAAGGATGAAGGCTGAAAGATCTGGGAGGGGGGAAGGAGGGTGGGAATAAGAGGGTGGTCATAGATAGATAGACGATATATCCGTTTCTCTATTATCCGGATATTCGTAAATATTCAGAACACGAATTTTGATACCGGCTAGTAGAACGGCATTGCCGTTGAACCGATAGCACGTTCATCCGGATAAACGTAGCACTAGAATTCTTCTTTCGAGACAACTCGTATATAGTACGATTGTAGCAGCAGCAGCAGCAGCAGCAACCGCAGCAGCAGCAGCAGCAGCAACAACAGCCACGCAACAGCCAGAAAGCACCAAAAGCACTTGAGCACAGCATAATATGTATATGCATATATATATATATATATACATATATATAAATATATATATATATATATATATACATGTATATATAGAGATGAGAGAGCGTTTCACCGTCGGTGGTCACCGTAACTTGTGTATTTCGCACACACATAGAACACATTCACGCACACTCACCTCGCACATCCTAAAATCGCACATTACCTTATCTATCCTCTTATATTCTCATCCAAAGGTCACCGCGATTCTACTGAAGACAAGAACCTCGATGAGACTTCATCGAGATCGCGGTGTCCTTCAAAAAAGCATTAAGAAAGATGATATTGCATGAAAGGCCAAAATCCTTACCTCCTATCGTCATTCATCCCATCTATTCATCCCCGTTTTCCCTTTCTTCCCACTTTATATATCCTTCAAATTGCCGTAAAGTTAGGCTTCGCCGTAGAAATGATTTCGACTCGTAAATTTCTTCTTCGATGTTTAAGCCGATGAAAATTTAGCAAAATTGCGTGATACGTAGGTATATCACATTTTACTTCGGGTACGATGCACACGCACATATCTGCACTCACATGCTGGTTTTCTTTTTCTTCTTTTTCTTTTTTTTTTTCTTTCTTTCTTTCCTTTTTTATTTACCTACTTTGTTCCATTCTGTTTCGTTTAGTCTTCTCACGCAGATGTCGATAGACATCTTCTTTACTCTTTTTTTTTTTTCTTTTTTTTTCTATTGAAACGCAAGTGCACAGCACTGTATCACCGCATCGTCGAACGTTGGTGTCTGCACAGCACTGATATCTTCCTTTTCCCAAGAGAGAAAAAGAGAAAACAAAGTAATACACAAAATATACATATACATATATATATATATGTGTGTGTGTGTGTGTATGTTTGTGTGTATGAGTATATATAAAGAGAAAGAGATCGTACGATCGATTAAACTACCTTTCTCCCGTGTCACGAGTACACCGTTTTCCACATTTTCTCGTCGACTCAAACATACCTTTTTCTTTCTCCCCTTCCCTCCCAAGTCCCGGCTCACCCCAACTCGTTCTTTTCCGACTCCCAAACGCACTAGAAATTTTATTTCGCGAGAGCGAGAGACATTGCTCTAGAGGGTATCGTAAATATTAATCGATCGCCGTTTAAATTTCTCGTCGACATCGATAGAACTCTCGATCTCTCTATCTCTCTCTCTCTCTCTCTCTCTTTCTATCTCTCTTTCTCTTTCTCTCTCTCTCTCTCTCTCTCATTATTTCCTCTTTTTTCTATCGTTTGTTTTATTTCTCTTACGCTAAAGTAGGAAATTGCTGTAAGCCCGATCAAAGAGAATTTCTAGCTCTTGCCTCGACCCTATAAGCTTCGCCGGAAACATGAGGTTTCTTCAAAATTATTTCGTTTTTAAAAGAAAAGAAAAAAATGAAAGAATAAGGAAAAAGGAAAAACAGAGAGGAAAGAAATTTTTTTGAATAACCTCACGTTTCAATCGGTATGTCGATGTAATCGATTAACGACAGATCTCTTTATTTATTTAATCGTAATCAGTGCCACCACGTTGGGTAATGGAACCTCAAGATGTTCGTGCGTCAGAAGGAATGTCAAGGTTGGTCCTTCATTGTCACGCCGAAGGATTTCCACCACCTGCTATTACCTGGCGTAGAGCAACAGGGAAAAAACCAGGAAATTATTACGACATCGCCAGTCACGAACACACTCAAGATCTGAGAATACACTCAAATGGTTCACTCGTCTTTGGTCGAGTACAAGAGGATCACGAGGGATTTTATTTGTGCGAAGCTCTCAATGGTATCGGTGCTGGATTGAGCAAAGTTGTCTACTTAACTGTCAATGGTGAGATAAGTAATACTTCGATAAATAATGCTATCGATTTCTTTCTCTAATCAATTCTTTTTTTGCTGATATTAATGCTCTGATAATAATGACACCGATAACTCATGAAAAAAGAAAAAGAAAAGCAAAGGAAAATAATATATACAGAATTAATTCATTTTTATATAGTGTTAGGAGAATAATTAAATTAAAAAAAAAAAAAAAATAGAGTAGAAGAAAAAAGATAGTAGATTAATATGAAATAACAGTTTTAGAGTCTGTTTAATAGTTGAAATCACACATTGTTTGAGTTCGTATTGAGGTAAATCAAATTAATAAATATTTCTATCTGTAATAAACAAATTATTTTATGCGAAACAATGGATAATGTTAATACTTGTTTAACGTACGTAATAGTTCCTGCACATTTCGTTGAAAAACATCGTAATCAAACTGCGAGACTCGGTTCAAATGCGTCGCTCCGTTGCGAGGCCAAGGGCGATCATCCCCTAAAGATAAGCTGGCGAAAGGGTGGCCTTCAAATAGAACCAGCTCTTTCCGACTATCGCTACAACATCAAGGAAGAGAACACCACCGATGGTCTTATCAGTGTGCTTGGTTTCGCAAGCACCAGCAGAGAGGACAGCGGTAGATATTTTTGCATTGCTACCAATGCCTATGGGCGAGATGAAACTACCATTCATCTTTATATACAGGGTAAGTTCATATTATTCTATGTATTCTATTGCTCTCGTGTATCTCTAAAATCATAGTAGAATATACTCAAAAGGAAAAGAATACAATTTTGTTTACTATTGATGGAATAGATTTTGAAAAAATTGCATTAAAAATCATAGTGATTCTACGAAAAATAATAAATAAATAAAATTTGTTTAGATTGTAAATCTTTATTTTCTCGTACGATCGTTTATTGTTATTATTATTATTATATTATTATATTATTATTAGTTATATCATAATATTCAAAGAGAACACCCTGTATACGTTATTTGAAAGTTAATCCTCTCGCATGTGTCACTTTTCTCAATAATAATTATTTTTCAAACGAATATTCGTGAATTCATGAATCGATTAACGTTGCCTTCAGCGACATTTTTAATTATTATACAAAGTGCAAGCATGTGTAATGTATATGCGAATATATGATCGATCGTAATGTTTATAGCCGGTTCAAAGAGAGATGGTTAATTTGCAGCAAACTTGCAAATAATAGATATACATCGTTTTCACATTGAAAACAAACAAGATACTAACTCGTGAAAAAAAATCTAATTAATCTGACGTAAGATGTTTCTTTGCATAAAAACACTTTGCAGTCTCGTGTATGTAAATACACATACGTTCATTTCTCAAAGTTAAAAGTAACGATAAAATAAGAATATCTTTTTTATTTGTTATTTTTATAAAACGAAGCAACTCGTTGATAGAAAAAAAAAAGGAAAAAGAGAAGAAGAAAAGTAAACGTAAAAAAAAAAAAGAAAACTGTCCTCGGCAAACTTTATTAAAAGCGAGTCCGAGCTTCTAGCAATATCCGTAGTTAAATTAACTTGTCATCTCGAAGAACGATCTATCGACGAATCTATCGTTTTCTATAGATAATGAGAAAAGTGAAATAACGTGAGAATTTAATACAATAATACTCTTACATGGTTTTAATATAATATAATGAAAAAAAAATATATATATACATATATATATACGTTCTAGACATTGATTAAAGGATAAATCATTTATTTAATTAAAGAATCCTTAAATTAATGTTGAAAGTGCAAATGTTATAGAGCGTCTCTGTTATTATTTATTATAATTTATCTTCACGTTAAACGTACACAGAACCGCCGGACTTTCCTCGAAACCTCCACGTGATCGAGAAAGGAAGTCGTTACATCAAAATTGGATGGACGACCAGCCAAGATGGCAACAGCCCGATTACACAATACATTATCGAGTACAAGACGGACTCCGGCGAGTATAAAGCTCTTTTCATTCGAGTATATACCATCTCGATCGAGATTTCGCGTCCCTCGAACGATCGATTTTTCTCTTCTTTTTTCAGAAGTCTGGCACGATCATACCTTTCATACGACTGTACCAGGATCCAAAGCTTATGGTCATGTAAGCGGTCTTCGACCAGCTGTCACTTATCAATTTCGCGTTTACGCAGAGAACGAGCTCGGCAGAAGTCAAGCTAGCGACGTAGGTATCACCGCATGATAATATCAGCGGTGTTAATATTCTTAAAAAGCAGATAGATTTATAAATAATTAATTTTTTTATCAATTTATTTAAGTGTATTCAAGTTCCATGTTAAATTGCTAATCACAGCGCAAGATATATTGTAATATTTTTTTTTTAAATGCTGATGAACACACGACTGATGTTTTATATATATATCTATGTATAGTATTATATATGTATAGTATACAGAGATAAGCGGATGTCCTTTTCATTATGAGTGGACGACAGGGAATGACACGTCCTTTAATCCTACCGTGTCTTATCCAAGGCCCCCCTGGTACCTTTCAGATTTTAGACGCGACGACAGATGGGGAAAGACCAGGAGGCCCTCCGAGAAACCTCAAGGTGGAACCCGTCAGCTCGACCGAGTTTAATGTCACCTGGGATCCACCTGATCATGATTTATGGAATGGGGAAATTCTCGGTTATCACGTTGGATACAAGGAGCACCGGTAATCACGAGCGAACCAATTCTTATTATTTTCAAATATTATACGAACGAGCTATGTGATTCATCATTTATTGTTGTTATTATTATTATGAGTATTATTATTATTATTATTATTATTATCATCATCATCATCATCACTATTACTATTAACAACTCTTAATATCTCTATGAAAAATTGTTAAACACAGATTTCGTAAGTTGCATATGTCGTAAACATAAAATTTATTTTTGTTGGTAATTATTCATCTTAATATCATATTTAAAACTGATATTTAATTACATATATCTATTGAAAATAATTATTATGATAAATATTCGAGGCTTTTACTTCGATTTGATTTAGTTTGGCAGCCGAACAGTACACTTACAGAACAGTCGAAAGAAGAATTTCAACAGCCAGTGTGGCGTTAGGCTTGGCAAGGACCTCTTTGCCAGGTCGTCAATACCAATTGACGAATTTAAAGAAATTCACCCGGTACAGTGTAGTGGTACAAGCCTACAATACTCTCGGACAAGGACCAGTAACACCAGAAGTCGTTGCTACCACTCTCGAGGATGGTAAGCCATAGAACGTTGTTTTTACTTTGAATATATTTCTTATTCCAACGTAAAATACGTCGATATTAAAATCGACAATACGATTATTATCATTATTATTGCCATTGTTGTTGTTAATATGGTGTCGTCTAGCGTAAAATTCTTCATTGTTTGGAGAAAATAAATTTTCTCGTCTAGACTCTCTTATTTTCATCACGATTTCGAGAGGCCTCAAAGATTCATGAGAAAAGAATAATGCTCACGCTTTGCAGCCTATCGCGAGTTTCGTAATGCATACAAACCACTGCCTGTCGACGCTCGGCTAAATAATAAATTCAAACCGGTGGTTGAAACGGTCGGCTGCCCGCGCCAGAGAAAGATAAAACGAGAGAGAGAGAGAGAGAGAGAGAGAGATCGAGTGATCCACTTGCGAATAACTTTTCTTTAATCCGTAGCAAGGTTGAATGCGATACGCCGCTTAAATTTCTCGAGTACTTTTCGTTCTTTCATCGTCCAGGCCGGATAAACATTCCACCTCTTGGCAAAAGTCAATCCCGTACTTTGCGTGCATTAAGCATTTGGGAAGTTAGCTTCAGAGAGACAGAGAGAGGGAGAGAAAGAGAGAGAGTTGGACTGGAAAGTGGAGTGAAATAAATTAAAGGAATATCAATAACAACAATAAAGGCTTAACAAGCTTTGAAAGTTTTACGCGTATTCGTAATAAAGAAAGCGTGTAAGAGTTAATATTGGACTTGTTTTTATGATCGTTTTAGAGAAGGAATAGGATTTATTATTCTTTTGCAGTACCAAGTAAGCCACCTCAGGACGTAAGATGTACGGCATTGTCCTCGCAATCGTTGCAACTCTCATGGGACCCACCGTCGGATTCCAGTTTGAATGGCATTCTGAAGGGCTACAAAGTGATGTGGGAGAACATGGACTCTCTAACGGAATCTAGCAAGTCCGAAATGAAGATCACTACTGCCCTGACCGTAGTGATACATAGCCTCGAAAAATATACGAATTATTCGGTCCAAGCGTTGGCCTTTACCAGAGCTGGCGATGGAGTTGCCTCTGCGCCACTTTACTGTGTCACCGAAGAAGACTTCCCCGAAGTCCCAGCCGGTGTCAAGGCCGTTGCTAGTTCAGCCACATCCATCATCGTCTCTTGGTTACCACCACTAAGGAGCAACGGCAATATCACTTCGTACAACGTTCATATCCGTAGCGTTGGGGCTGACAGCAAGTGGTTTAGGCGAGCCATCTCACCCCATCAAACTAGTTACCAAGCTGAGAATTTACATAAAAGGAATCAGTATGAGTTCAGTATAGCTGCTATCACGTCGGTCGGTGAGGGACCAAAGACTCCGTTGATTACTGTCTCGCCATCGAGCGAAGGTAAATATTTTATTTGTCCTTTAGTTTTTTCCCGATAGGATTGATGTTACGATCAATGTATTACGATCTATGAAAAATGGGATTAACAGCATGAACGTTGAACTTTCGCAGTTCGAGCTGCAATTTATTCGTTCGGTGTGGTCCTCATCGTTCCTTGGAAACAAGACGTTACTTTATCTTGTCAGAGCGTTGGCAAGCCGGAACCTTCGGTGATCTGGAAACAATGGGGTCAAATGGTGAAATCGTCCGCGAGAATATCCATGCTGCCAGACGGTTCTTTACAGATCACGGAGCTACACAGAGAGGACAGCGGGAATTATACTTGTTTCGTTGAAAATCGTCATGGTTCCGATCAAATAACTCATCGTTTGACCGTACAAGGTATACTTGCATTAACATCCAATGAATTTTCTTTTACGCTAGCCTCATTATCGTTCGTTAGTAACTTTACCAAGGGTTGGTCACGTGCCAAGTCCTTTAACATCTTCTACTCGAGCGAGTTAATAAATTGGATCTCGGTAAAGAAAATTAAAATGAACTTTTGCCTCGAAGGTAGACCATTAGAAGCGCTTTTTTCGAGTCTTCCTTCGTTTAGAAAATCGAGTTTTATCTAGAGAAACCCTTACTACTCGCGTCATAAAAATTGGATCGGATTCGCGTCATTTAAGGTCTCTATGCGTTTCTCGTCTCTGTTCTTTTCTTTTCTTTTTTTCCCCTTTCCCACTTATCCTCCCTCTCCTTTTCTCTCTTTTCTTCTTTTTTTTCCAGTTCCTCCGGCAGCACCACTTTTACACGCCACCAGCGCGACAAGTAATTCGATAAACGTTCAGTGGAAGAACGGAGACGATGGCGGTGCTCCGATAAGAGGCTACATCCTCCACTATAAACGAGAATCCGGCGAATGGGAAGAGGTCAAAGTGTCTCATAAGATGAGCAGCTTCGTACTGTCTCGTCTTTGGTGTGGCAATGATTATCAAATGTATCTGACGGCGTACAATCGAATTGGTATGGGCTCGCCCAGCGAAATTGTCAAAGCCAGAACGGAAGGTTCAAAGCCAGAAGATTCGCCTGGTAGCTCCGATAAGTTTATCACCGTCAACGTATCCTGGATCACGCTTCATCTTAGCACCTGGAACGACGGTGGCTGTCCTATAACTTACTTCGAATTGGAGTTTCGAAAGAATGGAGAGGATATTTGGACTTTAGTTTCCAGCAACATCGAGGTATCATTAATTCTCGTCGATTCGTCCTTCTTATCTCGCTTGGATTCCTCTTAATCTTTTCATTTTCTCTCCTAGGTACAGAAGACTTATACTTTGAGCGAGTTACAGCCTGGTACGACCTATGACATACGTATACGAGCACACAACAATGCTGGTTCCTCGGTCGTCGAATACAAAGTGACGACCTTACAACTACACGTTAGCTCGACGGTAGCAACGATCGAGATCGATCACTTTATACCACAGCATACGCCGGTATACTCGGACCTAAAATTGATCGTTCCTCTGATACTGAGCTCTTTAGCTGTTATCGCTGCAGCAGGTGCTGTATTTTACTGTTTTCGGAAACGTAAGTATACCACGTCCCCAGAACGTAATGTTATTACGAGGACAAGCGCATCGTTTAATTTTTAGTATCGATCGTAGGTTCTTTCATGGGTGATATGGGTAGCCTACACGATGCTCAAACTGCTGCGGCATTGGACAATAAACAGAATATGGAACAACGAGAACAGTATTATGCCACCGTCAGAAAACCTCTGCGTTCTCCGATACGTGAAATGGCCACGTTAGAAAAAATTCCAGGTGAGTTAAGACGATGGACCTGAGATCGTGTGTGATATATCTCTTTCTATTCGATCGAATTTCTAATGATTTGTAGAATATTCGGAGGACATCTATCCGTATGCCACATTCCAATTGGAGGAAAGTGTTCCCGCAGGAGGCGACAGCCGTTGCAATTCAGCAGCACCGCTCCAGACCTTCGTTTATCACGATCCTCGCCTGTCTACTGCCGATACTCTACAATTAAGAGAGGTATCGTCCGGTTCATTGATTCCACCTTCCATCCTCTCGTCGCTTTTCGTTCGTTCACCATCATCATGCATCTTCACACCGAGGCATCGTCGTACGACACTCGCGATACACACAGTGCACACTGCATGTACGAAAATGACAAAAATCGATGCGTCCGAATACATCGACGGTGCTCTTCTTATTTTTCCCTTCTTTTTACTTTCGCTGATCGGACGATCGATCCGATCGTTCGTTCTCCAATTGTCAGACTTTTGCGCTAGAAAAACGCTGCGGAAAAAAATATCGCTTCAGCATGCGGCACTGCGGCTTCCACCAACAGAGTCTGGCCTCGTAAGCCTTTATTTTTTTTCTTTCTTTCTATCTTTCTTTCTTTCCTTCTTTCTTTTTATATTTCTTTCTATCTTTCTTCCTTTCTTCCTTCCTTCCTTTCTTTCTATCTTTCTTTCTCTCTTTCTTTCTTTCTTTCTTTCTTTCTATCTCTCTTTCTTTTTTTCCTTTCTTTCTTTCTCCTTTCTTTTTCTTCTTTCTTTCATTCTTTTCTTGCGGTATCCGTCAGGATAAACAGACTGAAGCTCTCTACCTCTACCTCCTAAGTTCCGTAATAAATTGCGTGAACGGTAGACTAGAGGTTCACGAGCAAAGAAGTAAAAATAGCCCAACGATCGTTGCGACTGCTGGTCCCACCTTGCTTCGTTTTCGCAGCTGTCCTGATTAGTCTGTCCGAGGAAATGCAACACCGACACTCACATCGACAGCTCTCCGATTCCGCCATCTTACGATCCCTAAAAGCATCTTTCATTCTTTGAACAACGTTGAAAATAACAAAGGAGACTCGTAAGAATCTAGATCAGCGCCACTCGGGGGATCATAGCCACTTCTTTCTTTTTTAACGTACCTTGGACGGTAACCTCGATTGCACATCGAGAGTAGCTTAGGTCTTTCTCTCTTTCTCTCTCTCTCTCTCTCTCTCTCTCTCTCTCTTTCTCTCTTTGTCTTTCCCTCTCGATTTCTCTCATTCTTCTGGCGCTCGAAATTAAAATCAATATCAGAGAGTAACGCACACAAACGATCTTTCTGTCCTTATCTCTGTCTCTTTATCTCTCTATCGATGGCGTACCTCGAGTTTCGAGCTGTGAACTCCTAAGATGTTGGCAAAGTTCGTAGAAATCGAATTACAGTGGCTCTGATCTAGAGATCATTCAATCCACTCGACACGAATCAACGGAGAACTTTTGGTTAAAGGATGAAACGTGAAGAGAAACTGTCGTGTATGCTCTTAAAGGAGAAGGGTAGCTCGTCGTAATATACTGCTAAGATAGAGAAAGACGATGGACATATGTATAGGACATCGGTGTAGCGTGTCCTCGTTCTCCTCGTGCGAAGTGCCATTCATCGAACCACAATTCCGTCTGATTGCAGTCGGATTGCAACCGGTACACTAAGGTACGCGGAGGCCGTTCGTCCTCTGCACCGTTGCACAAAACGCACAAGGTCAGTCAGGGCAAGTCCGAGTCGGAGGAATACGACACCCTGGGCTCGGACAGCGACACGGAAGTCGGGACCAGCAGCCGAACCGAGTCTTCCAATCATCTCGTCGATTCGCACCATTCGGCGTCTGCCGCCGATTCGCGTGTCCACAGTATGCAGTTTGTCATTGTTTTCTACCTCTCTTTTTCTCTATTTTTACTTCTCTTTTTTTTTTACTTTCCCTTTTTGTTTCTCTTTCTCTCATTCACTTGGATTCGATTCTATTGATCTCTCTCTCTCTCTCTCTCTCTCTCTCTCTCTCTCTCTCTCTCTCTCTCTCTCTTTCTTTCTCTTTTCTTTCTGATCTTTTGTGCTATCCTCACATATGATTCAACCAGGTCGATCGTCCTACTTGTTGTATCCAAGTTAAAATACCGCTGGATTTACGATCCGTACGCACCACAGCACCCACTTGTCTTTGCCTTTGTCCCGTGTTATATGTAAGGTGCGCCACATGCGTAAAGAATCAGTTTTATCAAATACGTTAGCCGGTGCATGTGTTTAACGGGTTTCAAGAGAAATTTTATATGTCCTGTTCTAGACTTCCTGTACCATGGACCAGAATCTAGCACGTCTACAGAACCCTCACCGATTCTTGAGAGAAAATCGTTTCCTGGAAGGGGAAGACCCAAGTAAGTTGAAGGATCAAATAAATCTTTACAAATCTTTTCCTCGTAATACTATGATTAGTTTCATAACTAACAGACATTATCACTCGGAACAGGATGTTACGGTTGGCGCGTCATCCCAGCGAGGAGACCCGTACCAACTTCGGGCCAATCACCGGGATTGGCAATTCCAAGCACCAGTCGAGCAATTCCTGTACCAATCGGGACCAGGAGCGTGACGGATCAGGAAACTTGTTCGTCCCCAAGTTGGACCCACCCTCGGGCTTCTCCGACGCGTTTGAGTTAAGCGAAGCAGAGTGCGACCTTGACCGTGGTCACTGTAGCCAACGAAATGTCCGTGACTTCGTAATCGCGGTGTAAATAAATGTAAACCTGACGTATATACGTTCGAGCGCGCGCGCAAAAACCAAGAGACACCTAAAATCAAGCAAACTAATTTTAACCGACCAGCCGACTTACCTATCAACCAACCACCCACCAATCAACCACCTATCTGCCTACTTACCATATCCCTTTTACCCTTTCTTCGCACCCTTAAGATTAATTATATCGATGTGAGCTAGGGTCCGTCTGTTGTTAATTAATCAGGACGCTCGTTAATTCAATTTATCTTCCTTCGCCCTCTTCATCTTACCTCGCGTTCCAACAACTCGCGCATGGAACGCGCACCGACTGTAATCCTGAAACGAGCTCGCAAATTCGACCATGTGTTCTCTAAACTGCCATTTTTTTCATTTTCACGTCATTGTGACGATGATATCATTAATCGAGACGAGACTCAATACCCGTGCCAAAAAAACAGCAGCTCTTTCAAGAGTATATTATATACATATGTATGTATATCATACATATATACGTACATGCATACATACATACATATATACGTACATGCATACATACATACATACATACTACATACATACATACATACATACGTGCATACATACATATATACATATGTATACATATACGTCTCCGTCTTCGATGTTCCTCGAGAGACATTCAACGAGTCCGCAAACTCGACGCGCGTTAATTCGGACGCGTTAAGTTCCTTCCTTGGGATTTTTCTACACCCACGACGTATATGTTATTCGAAAAATGAGCAACGAGCAAACTTTTATTCCGTATTACGTGTTTGTCTTCCAATTAGAGATTCGAGAGACACCGAAACAAATTCTCCTTAGAGATGAGATTCGTTCATATTACGTATGTATGTACAACAGAGCACAGTGTCGTACGAAGTTATCCTACGAAAGGAGATAAAGAAAATGAAACCAAAAGAAAAAAAAAATACCAAAGAGAAAGAGAGAGAGAAAGAGAGAGAGAAATAAAAAAAAAGAGAGAGAAAGAAGAAGTAACTTGCGATTGTCGATTTCTCATTTTTCTTACTCTCGACGTGTCGTGCAAAGGATGTAAATTTTACGAATGATACGCTCAAATCTAAACTCCAAGCAACGATTAAAGAAAAAAATAATAAAAAGCAAAAAAATAAAAAAATAAAAATAAATAAATAAATAAATAAATAAATAAATAAATAAATAAATGAATAAAACTACGACGTTCAAAATAATTTACTCGCCGTCGACGATTAACAATCGGCGGACCCGGCGTTGTAACAAAAAGAAAAGCAGTTCATTCAAGAAAAATAAAGACGCAGCAGCCTTCGGATATCTATATGTGTTATCATCTCGAATCAGTTTGCGAAAAGCGCATGTAATAAGTGAAATCGTTCACTCGACAATGTGATCGATCATTTTTCAGTCGTACTCGTTATTTCGACTCTCGAATTAGTGACGCGAGCCGAAAAAGAGAGAAAGAGAGTGAGAGAGAGAGAGAGAGAGAGAGAGAGAGAGAGAGCATTTTAAAAAGAAAGAAAGAGAAAGAGAGAGAGGGAGAAAGAGAGAGAGAGAGAGAGAGAGAGAGAGAGAGAGAACTCGCCCTGTTGATATATCGTCTACTTTATGACATGAAATGATTTACCACGAAATTCGTACTATTGTGTTTTAGATGACTTTAGATTGTTTATATTCTATTTACTTTGTAAAATATACAACACTAATTCCATATTGATAACGTTTCGATTGAATCCTCATGTCAGCCCTGTTTTATTTCCAAAAGAATCCCAAGAGAAATTGCTGAACGATGATATATCGATCACCTTGTATCTATAAATGGATAAAGGAAAACTATAATATTATTTCTTTCTTCTCAATGAAATCTTTTTCTTTTTCTTTCTTTTTTTTCTTTCTTTTTTTTTCTTTTAATCAATCACAAAATTAAAAAACAAAAAATTCGAATTATCCGACAGGAGGTAAAGGGTAGGACAGGAGATATCGAATATCTGAAAAGGAATAATGAAAAGCTTTCCAGTATGGAGGCGCACCAACGAAGGACAACGTTGAGCATGCGCGAGACCGTAGCTCCTTGCAGATACTATGAGCGGTGGTGTCTACGGTGGTGGTGAGTAGTGCAACCTCTTCGTATTTTTCTAGACGATCATTTGGAATATAATAATTGAATAGATCCGATCATTTTTTCGATAGACGAGGTCGGTGCTATCATTTTCGACGTTGGACATCAGAGCCTTCGCGTTGGATATGGCGGTGAGGATACACCGAAGGCTGAAATCCCAACGAATCTTGGCGTATGGGAGGATCCCGTTGATTCGCCTGAATGTAATCATACCGTCAGGAAACACTACAACATTGACGTCACGGCCATTCAAGTCCGTAAGAAGGGTAATGTCCTCTCTTTCTAATTGTAATAATTTATTACGTTAGACACGTATGGATTATTCGATTAAGATTAAATATTAATATTTTTTTTATTCAAAATTTATATTATTATTATTATTATTATTATAGTTGTTATTATTATTATTATTATTATTACTATTATTATTATTATTATTATTATTATTGTTATAATTATTACTATTACTTCGATAAATCATGTAAATTATACGATTGATGTGTATTTCCGATTGTTTAAGATATGGAGATGGTCAGCTTGATGAAAGATGGAATGGTCGAAGATTGGGACATGTTCGAACGTTTAACCGAATACACGTACAAACAACGTCTTCATGCTTTACCGGAACACCATCCGATCCTGATGACGGAGTGTCCCTGGAATACTAGATTGAAACGAGAGAAACTTCTTGAATTAATGTTCGAAAAGTTTAATGTTCCTGCTATGTATATCTGTAAGAATGCAGTTTTGGCGGCTTACGCCAATGGGAGATCAACCGCTATGGTTGTCGATAGTGGTGCGACGCATACCAGTGCCGTTCCGGTTCACGATGGTTATGTTATCACACAAGGAATAGTCAAGAGTCCTTTGGGTGGCGATTTTATTACCATGCAATGTAGACAATTTTTTGAAGAAAAGGATATCGAATTGGTACCTGCTTGTCTCGTCGCTAGTAAAGGTAAACTCTTTCTATATTGATTATATAAAGATCTTTGATAGATCTACATTAATCGTTATTTTCAGACGTGGTGAGAGAAAGAGATCCACCACGTTGGACCAGAAGACCTGGACCACAACCAACCACTTCCTGGTTGAGTTACATGGTACGAGAAGTGTTGCAAGACTTTCAAATGAATTGCCTGCAAGTTTCTGATAGTCCATACGACGAGGACATGGCTAATACTTTACCCATGAAACATTTCGAATTTCCAACTGGTTATAACGATGATTTTGGCTCCGTAAGACTCATGATACCAGAGGCACTATTTGATCCTAGTAATGTTAAAGGTGTTGGTGCTAGTATCCTAGGCGTTGGTCCATTAGTAACAACAAGTGTCGGGATGTGTGACATGGATATTAGACCTGTAGGTATCAACAAATTCGTTAACAATATATTCTATCTGTCCTTCTAACGAAATCATTCCCGATCGCAGAGTTTATACGGTAGTGTCGTAGTCACAGGAGGTAACTCTTGTCTCCAAGGTTTCAGCGAAAGATTGAACAGAGATTTGGCTAGTAAAACGCCTCCGGTAATCGATAATATATTAATCATTTTTTCATTATCTTCCTGTTATATATCATTTCATTATAACGAACGTTGTTGGCAGAGTATGAGACTGAAGATAATTAGCGCCAATAGTTCGAGCGAACGTCGTTATGGTGCCTGGATCGGTGGCTCGATCCTTAGCTCTCTTGGATCCTTTCAACAGATGTGGCTGTCGAGACAGGAATACGAGGAATCCGGGAAATTGATTTTAGAACGGTGAATTTGATCTTCTCTTTCACTTATCATTTTTACTTTATTCTATCATATTGTTACTCCAAATGATTCTCAACAAATCTTATGGGTTTTTAGAGATCGAGGTCTTTTAGAAAAGTGGAAGGGTGATTTTGAAACACAACGCACAGAGATCGATCAACCTTGCTCGGCTCGATAAATCAAATAATAATTGAATCAAAATATACATATAGACTTCCCATTATTATCACATACATATTATAGAAATTAGGGTAATAATAATTAACTATATTTATTACTTAATGCATCTAAGACGATAAGTATCTTGCAACGACTTTTGGAAACGGAAAGATCGACCTTTGGCGAAGGAAAAAAAAATGATAACGACTAGTCAATATGTAAAACATTTTATTAATCGAAAAATCGTTTTATACAATCGCCAATGTCGTTGGGTCAGCGTGCTTATTCAAAAGGTAACGATACAGTTCCTATTTTACCCAAATATTCGCACGTTGCTTTATCGAAGTTCCTATTTTTCTTCAATATTTTTTAAAGCTTTTCAACATTGAACGATCAACGATATGCAATACGAAAATTTATCGTTTGTTGATCGATCAAAAAAAAATGTTCGAATAAACTCGCACTTTTGTCTAAGAAAAAAGAAACCAAAAAAAAGAAGAAGTTACAAAATTGTGTAAGGAAAATTTTTTTTTAAATTATTGAAAAAAAATTATTATGTAACTTTTTGTTTTTTTCTTTGCTTCTTCTTTTCTTGCTATAGCAAACTTCGAAGGAATAATTTTTACGCACGTATACTCAACATTTTTCTTGCGTCCAGTTTATTGAAAAAAAGAAAAAAAAAAGAAAGAGAAGGAAAAAGAAAAATAATTTTCAAGTGTGTATGTATATATATATATATATACACACACATCTGATATAATCTAACGTCTATACGACTGGCTATTAATACTGGAATTAATCTTTAATTAATGAAATAGATTAAATAATGTAATCGACGTTGTAAAAGCTAAGTGCTATAAATGCTTGTACGTCGTATCGTCTCATCATAGCCGAGTGTTTGAAAATTGAATAAAGAAAATTCGGTTCTAATTCATCAGGAAAATCTAATGCTATATAAAAAAAGAAAGAAAATGATAACGGAAAAATTTCAACGATGAATGTAATATTCGAAAAACTATATGGACTTTTGAAAAATCGAACAAATTAATCTCATGTTCCTTTTTTTAAATTATAGTATTTTGTATGTGCGAGAACATGTGTACGCATGTGGGTGTATGTGTGTCTCTTTATCTTCATAATAAGTCAGACGCGCGTTATCCTTGTTCCTAATCTTCTATAAATACATATTTGTACGAGACGAGTATCAAAAACTCCAAAAAAGAAAAATAAACGCAGACGTCACTGAAATGTCTACACGTATTCTCTCCGCATTCCTATATATATATACACGAGAGATACACAGAAATAAAAATGTTTAAATAAAATAGACACAAGACGAAATTAACAAAAGATTTATCCACTTGGTGGATCACAAAAAATCACAAGGATCTATCATGTTCATCATTCGGTGTATCACTTAAATTAATAAGATTAAATATAGTCTAACCATTTACGAGCTTACTTCATATTTTTTATCGATTGAATCGATAAATAAAATTCTCAATCTTTTGGAAGATTTTAAAGAATAAATTAAATACATACGCATATCATCATACATATATATAGATATTAAGATCGTTCTTTCTCTCTCTCTCTTTCTCTCTCTCTCTCTCTCTCTCTCTCTCTCTCTCTCTCTCTCTCTCTCTCTCTTTCGTGCCTTGGTAGCACGATTTTTAAATTTCTTTTTCTGTAGAATTTATCGAAAACAATTGGACATTCCATTCTAGCTACCTAATCGCATGGGTTTTGGTAGATTACAAATTGCATTGTGCACTGGCATTGCCAACCAACCTGCTAATGCAATACCAATCGAATCTGCCATTGTGGCAATTCCCAAAGAAATTTTTCTATCTGCTCGTGGAATCTGAAAACAAATTGAAATTAAAAAAAAAAAAGAAAAAAAATACACGCACGCATTCTACCGAACTTTATAAAAAGATATATTACAAAAAAGTAATTGAAAAAGCTGTTGTTTTAGTTATTATTCTAGTATTGAATAAATTCAAAATAATAAAGAATGGAAATTACTCTTTTTCTCGTGTATTCGTCGATTGATTATTCTAACGTTAATTAAAATAAAAAATAAATAAATAAAATATACCTCAGTCGACATTCTATAAAAAGTATTGACATAAGCACCACCACCTAGAAGACCTTCCCATAGAACAATAGTAAAGATGATCCAAATATTTGGTATATAATAATAGATCGTCTCGAAAAGTAAAACAATGACGTTGAAAAACTGAAAAAATGATTAAAAATAGAATTTGATTTACGTCGTCTGAAAAAATAATTTAGTATAGATAAAAAAAAAAGAATTTACTGATTAAAAAAAACAAATCGTATTACGTTGGATATTATTACATAGTCAAAGTGCAACATTTCGTTACCTGTAGAACAGCCATGATCCAGATCTTATTAATAGTAACTAGATTCACCGATGACCTCGAAATAAATACGCCTATCTGATAGTCTACTTGAAGCCACCTGTATTGCTCCTGATGTTTCAGCCATATATTATCGAATTGGATTAACTCGAACTATGAAAGATAAAAGAACAAATTAATAGTAGAAATTCGTAGCTTTTATAAAAAAAAAAAAAAAGAAAAAAAGAAAAGAAAAAGAAGAATTTTATAGAGGAAGATAAGATTGAATTAGATTAGAAAGTAAAAACATATTACCAGACCGTGATTAATAAAATACTCGAAGAAATAAACGAATCCCAGGGGAATCATGTATTTGAGTAAACCAGGAAGTAAAAGGATTTTATCCTTGAAACTTTTTCTTGGTACTTCGATGATATGTTCCTGACTGTCTATACCACTCTTGGTAACAGGAATATTCATTTGAGATGGATGAACCAAGATAAACCAAAATGTTATAGCTTGTATTAATGGTACAATCAACATCAGTAACAAAGTTTCTGATGTTTTCAGCCACATCGATAAACTCGCATAAGATAGGGCACCAATGATACCGGCACCTCCAGTTCCCGACGACCACGTTGAGATAACTTGTCTAGAAAAAACAAAGAAAGAATGAAATGTATGTGCAATGTAAAGAATGATATATTATTTTCTTGAACTCTTTCATGGAATATTTTGTTAAGCTTGCTCGTACATTTTGTTTACGCTCTCTTTCTTACATACATAAATGCATGCATTGCAAAAGCATAAGTGCAGGTGATAATACACGTAGAAAGATTAGATGAAAGAATGATGAGATAGAAAATTAATTAATATTTGAAGTAAGGTAATTAATACTTTGATAGGAAAAGAGAGAAAGAGAAAGAGAGACTCAAGTAATCTCCCAAACGATTGAATTACTTCGAAAGGATGATAACAATAACTTGTACTCTTTTTTTTCTCTCTGAAGTTCTTCACACGCACGTACTTGTATGCACGAGAACGTACGATAACGTTAGTTAACAAGTAAGTAGTTAGAGCATTAAATGTTAATTCGAAACGTTTTAAAAAGAATGTAAATGGATCATTGAAGATGGATCAAAGAACGTACTTAAATTATATAACGTAGATAACACAAAAGAAGAATATTCGTAATTTTTTAATATTACGTTCTTTTATCTTTTTTTCTTATTTATTATTCTTTTATCTTAATTTGTATTGTGTATATATATATAAACATTATATATACATATGTATCTTTTGGAATTAATTGTAAATTTCTGAAACAACTCTGAATGTCAACACTTTGATGATTTATTGGAAAGATACCTGCAGCAGATGTACAAAAGTGTGTGTGTATGTATATGTATGTATGTGTATATATATATATATATATATATATATATATATATATATGTAAGTATACTTTTCTTTGCATATGTGAATAATATTGACTTTTTTCTCTTTGTTCGTCTTTAAGTCTTATCGTTTCTTTCTTCGTGGTTTCTTTTTTTACTTACATATTTCAATGAATATATGTTTCAGGATGGATATCAAACAAAAATATTATGTCGTAATGTGTAAACGACTTGCAAAAAAACGAATGTTACAAAAATATATTCTCTTTTTGTATTTACGTAGCCTGCATCTTCATGAATATTAACGAGAAGGTTGACGATAACAAAGTGCTAAAAAATTCTTGAGTCAGCGAACATTATAATCACAAAGTAATGAAGTAGAAACACAAAAAGAAATACATACAGGTATATGTATATATAGATATGCACAATAATATATATAAACAATATGAGTTTTAAAAAGATAATCGAGAACTCGAAGAAAGATCAATTAAATTTTTCAATGAAAGAAAATACTTGAATTGCTCAACTTACTTTGGATACTGATGACTATAACTCAGCAACGTAACTTCACCCAATCCTGAGGAAACAGATGTTACAACGACGCCCAAAATTGCAAGCCATTCTGTAATGCTCATTGACACTATGAGGAATCCTGCAGCGGAAAATAACACACAGGTAGCCAGTCGAACACTGTAATTAACGATTCGAACATATCGATTAGCGTTATTTTTGAAAAATGGAATTAAGATAGTCCCCGGAGAGACTTACGCAGGATGTTGCCGAAGCTGAGTTGTACCGAGCTGCGTTTTAACCAGAATTTTTTGTGCTACGATCTACGAAATTTTTATTTTTTATTTCTATTTTTTTTTTTTTTAATCTATTACTTCAGAGAAAGTATAAAGAAAATCTTATTAAAGTCATCTGACAATTATATACGTACATTCTAACGCTATATGACGAAATTATTATATCTTTGTTTTATCATATTAATTTCGTAATTAAAAACATAATCATTAATATTGCCAATGGTCATTGATCTTAATCGAAGACAACTATGACATAACTCGATAGTGCTCCGAAAATATTTATTACTGTATAATAACAATGATTATATAATATGCATAAAATAATTAAAATATGGACTAGATACTCACTGCACAAAAAACGGCAGGAACGGTGCAATTATTTTAATTACCAAACAGGGTAATATATCAGCTAAAAGTATAGCTCCGGTCGACATGCCATTACATGATCTTTCGTTATTAGTATTTGTCCCATTAGACGTAATTGTTGTATTCTATAAAATAATGCACAAATATTAGATAATTAATATTTAAAATAAAAATATCCAATGATTCATAACTTTAGTATGTCGTTTCTTGTTTGTATTTATGAAACAGATTTCGAAGAATTCTTACTACATGTTCTCATTAGTGCATATTAGATTTTTTCTAAATTTCAAATCGAAAGATACTTAATCGCTTAAGATTAATCTTTAACAAATACATTTCATTATATCACTTATTAATAAAACATAAACGCGACAATTGAGTCATATTAAAACGGTGCTATGCGTTACGTAATATATCGCGAGTCAGAACCTATTATTTTGTTACATACATAGATTCGTTTAACATAATTTCAGATTAGATTCACTCCTGGAGTGTTGTGAGAACACGTAGCAACTATTACCGGAAACGATTACTCCAACGAATCTGATCTTTATTTGCGGAAGCGAATAATTTATTCTCAGAAAAGATCTTCTCAAAAAAAGATCGATCGTACGTCGAAGTATAAATTCCGTTTCATTTTAAAGTGTCAGATTTGTGAATTATATATATTACAAAATATAATCTATAAATTTATAAATCATATTTAGTATCTCATCGATGATATATTCAAATACTATAACAAGTATTAAATATAAATATTCAATGATACATTATTTTAAGATAAAGTATATTCGAAATAAAAACATAAGTATATAATGTCCTTGGTATTTAAATGGATGATTTTCATTCTAGATTAGAAAATATCTAGGTAATAAATTTAAATGAATTCACATATTTGGAATTCATTATTACTGACCAGAACGATGCATATGTATTTATGTATGAAAATAAAATTATCTCGATCGTGATATTTTCTTATTCAAACAATCAGAATGAACAAGTTTAAAGCAAGATGCGCAAACAAGATAAAAACGAAGTTTCATGAAGTAAATTTTTTTTTCTGCAATTAATCCAAACGAATGATTATTAAAAAGACTTGTTAATTATCTCTTCCCTTTCTCTCTCTCTCTTTTTCTCTCCAAATGTTTCGTATCTCAATAATAATTTCGAGCAAATTTAATTTACTTTAAAAGCAAATAACAAGTTTGTCATAAATGAACTTATTAACATTATATATCAATTAACATTTTTTATCAAAGAAAAAAAAAGAAAAGAAACAGGAAATATATCATTTAATTACTTACCAAAGTACCAAATCTACTTTCAAGGATATCGTGTGCCGCGCTCAACATCACGATATAACCATAATTATTACACATTCCAAGTATCCAAAATGCAACGAGATTTCTCCATTTCAATCTTCTCAGTTTTCTTTCTTCATCGATTTCGTCGGCTACGTTGAGTTCAATTCTTTGCAGAATTCCTCTTGCCATGTTCTTCTCTCAACCAGTTTTCCAAAGAGGGGCCGAACCCTTTCGTTCTCTTTTTATCTTTCTCGAGTTATAGCCAACGCCAATCTCTATCTCTCTATCTCTCTATCCGTCTATCTCTCTTGCATCGACTACTTTAGCAGACGTATACAGAGACGTATATCTTTCTACAGCTTGTCTCGCATGAAGGCTCTTTCTGTCTCTATCACTGTCTTTGTCTTTGTTTCTATTTCTTTCTCTCTCTCTCTCTCTCTGTCTCTCTCTGTCTCTCTAAGTCAACCACGTGCTCACAATCTTTAAAATCGTTTATCCGACTACTGATAGAACAAATCCCACTGTATTTTTTCGAAATCTCGAAATTGATTCTAACTCGTAAAAATAATAATCTTGACTTGACTTTCTTTATCAATCTATCTTTTTTTCTTTCTTTCACCATACCCCACCTTCGAAAAATTTCCCGCTTCTTTTCAACGACGTCTTGTACGACTGTAATACCGAAATGTCTCTTAGATCACGACGAAATTAGTGTGAATTTTTTATTGGAAAAAATTGTACGTTTCATGAACCAAAAAAAAAAAAAGAAAAGTGATGACGATATATGTATGAAAACGAACGAACGAACGAACGAACGAACGAACGAGTGTGTGTTAAGAGAGATCTCTGCTCTTTCCACAGCACCTACGAAGTTGCTTCTTCTTGAGAAAGAAGAAGATTGAGAGTGTAGAACACGAGAGTCAGTCGAAGCTAATGGCGGTCAAGTCTTCGAGAAACTTCGCTCCCTTTCCTCAAGGAACTTCCTTCTTAATGTTCTTATTGGTCTCCGAATCTGATCTTACTCGCTTGGTTCTCGTTGTTCTTATACGTATCTTCTTGAGGAAGATACAAAGTAATCTTTTCAATATCCCGAACGTGAGGTATTCGTGGTGATTTAACAATGAAAAGAAGAAAAAAAGGAAAGAAATAAAATAACAAATGTTTTTCTTATTATTCTAATTTTTTCAGAGAAATTCTCAGATGATCAGTTCCCTGATACCTTTCTTCTTTTTTTCTTCTTTTTCTTTTCGTATAGTTGCTCCAAAAACAGCTTCCTATTAACAACCAACTATTTTTAATTCTTCTTTTTCTTCTTCCTCAAACAAATGCCGTGTTACTCCGTTCGAAAGTTCGATCGATTCTGTTCGCTTATCGCAAATCCGTCTATTTCTAATTTATATCGCTACCTCCCTCCAAGTGCGAGCCTATCAACCAGAAAGATAAAATGAAACATAAGCGATAAGAAATCAAAATGAAGAATCTTCAAGATAAAAGAAACAATGGTTCATAGAAATTAAAGGAAAAAGATCTATACAAGCATAAACAAAATGATATGCTATGATCGACTAACAAAATAATCTATGTAAATCATTTCAAACAAACAAAAATACGAAGGAATCAATAGTATAAATAAATAGTATATTATCTACGATCAGCTGATAGACTTATCTACGAATGAAACACTGAAAAAAGATAAATTTTCAAAGTCCGCTAAAAATGTGCATTTCTGAAGTAAATAAAATAAAAAATTGTAGAACAAACAGTTAAAAAAAATTAAAACGATATACTACGAGCTGAAAGACTAATTCGTGAATGAGACCATGTAAAAAAAAGAAAAAATCTAAGGTCTATAAAAAGAAGTTTCAATGTAAAAGGTTATCATACTTTCCAAGTGGTATCCTATTCTGAATCCACAAAAAACACGGTCGTTCGTGACTTCCGATTAACCTTCACCTACTACTTATTATTTTATGTATGTATATATTCGTTTGTTCATCGGATTACTATCTTGACTATTAAAAAGAAGAAGGAGGAGGAGGAGGAGGTAGAAATGATGACGACATGAAGAAAACTTCCGCGATTTCTCGGCGTAATTCGCGTAACGACCCTGAAATGAACCGCCTCACTATGTTGGCCGTGACTGGGTCACTTGCACTTGAACTACTTTCTTGCTAACCAACATTTGCCACAATGATTGATGACTAGAAATCAAACTGAGTGGCATCGATGTTTTATGAAAACAGAAATAAAAAAAAAATGTATGTGTATATAAGAGAAGTGAAGTGACTGCAATAATTGAGACAATATCAAGAAAAAAATTACTATATGAAAATGGATATTAATGGAATATGTTTGTTGCAAAATTATAACCACAAATTTAATGTAATTTAATATGTAATATAACATATATTTAACGATATAGTTATTTACGAAATTTTGTAAAAAGTAATTATGAATCAATAATTTCTATAGTAATATTTATTCAATAGCTAGTACATTTCTTTTTTCTACAAACTTTTGAAAAAAAGAAAACAAATTGTGCAACCAAACGTTTAATTATTATGACGTTTCAATTGAAACTCTCTAAAAGAATAATGAACGAGGAAAGAGAATTATCGCTTCAACCCTTATCACTTCGAAAAGAAACGTCATGCTAATTTCTAATCGCTTAACGGACTCGCGAAACTAAACTTTGAAAGAGTTCAGAGATATAAAAGATGTTTTGTTTCTCTTATAATTAAAATTCAAGATCGTAAACGTGAAATAAGCAAATATAAAAGTAGTACATGAAGTATAACGAGTGCAACAAGAACAAAACTAAAATATAGACTTTACTTTCACAAAGACTGACAGAAACTATAGTAAGAGAATGGTTTATATATATATATATATATATATATATATATATATATATGTATTATATATATACGTATGTGTATACTCGACTTACCGATTAATTAATTCAGCTAAATCGATTGAGACCAATAATAAAAAAGAACAGAATCTTCGATGATGAACTTAATCTTCTCACAAAAAATATATACATATATACAATCACAATTCACATAATCACCTCACATATATATATATATATATATATATATATATAATCACGATTCACGATCACAGTTTATGAACAAATTTCTCTAATAAGGTTGGAAACATCTAAATACAAAAAATTAATTCACTCACAAATATCAGAAAAAAAAGATTTGAACGAGGAATGTATAGATTATGATCTATAGATTCCACCATTCTATGAAATGTATGTATGTATATATATATATATATATATATATATATATATATATATATATATATTAGGAGCACGTGTTGCCTTGACGAGTCTTAGAATTGAAATAAATATCTTGAAGGCAAAATCAACGAGTTATGGTGGACATTGGTGCGACTGCGCATAAGAATCGTCCTGACCGACTCGTACTTAAGAAAGCGGCTAGAGTTTAATAACAACGAAGATAAAAATCGTTTCTCTTTTTTCCCTTAACAATAACGAGTAAAGAAAGAAAAATAAGTTATTTCGACCGTAATCGATTAATTATTTCCAAAAATAAATGAAATTAAAATATTGGTAAATTTAATTGTAAAACATTTTAGACCACCCGTTAGATGATTCATACTTTTGAATATCGCATGATACTATTTAATTATTATTATTGTTATTAATATTATTATTATTATTATTATTATTATTATTATTATTATTGTCGAAATTACTCTCGTAAGATCAATGATCGAACTTGTTTTTCTTACGTTCAAGAAAACTCATATATATATATCTACCTGTGTCTGTGTATACGTGTACATACTTAACCGTTTCGTTTCATAATATGTTTTTCATGGACGCAGCACGAAATTGTCACGTTTTTCTTTGTATCTTTATTGTACGTATCGTACATAAAGATATATAATAATAGTGTCGTTCAAAGTCATATTTAAGACGTAAAAGAGAATGATTAAAATTATTAAAGTTTATTATCGACGAATGTTTTCGAAATCGCATAAAATTTGTAGTCAATGATAAAATAAAAGAATAGAAATCAATCGAAGCGGGAAATCAATCTAATCGGAAAATTTTCTTTTTTATCACGTATGTACATATATACTTATATACATTTTATTATGATAGTCGTTATCGTTTACACTAAATGTCACAATTATCTTTTAAAAGATAAAACGTGGTTTATCTTAAAAACAACGAAAGAAAAAAATATTCATCCTTAGAAAATTTCATAAAATTTTTAATCGATAATAAATTTGTATAGATTGCTATTTTATCGACATTTGATAAAATAGAGCACGAAATGTAACCATTTAACATAACTACATAAAAATGTACGTAATGTGGAATACATTTGTAAAATAAATAATTTTTATTTTAAACGATAGAAAAGTAATGAAATTTTCTTATTTAATACGATGATGAAAGTAATAAAAATATATTCAAACGAATTGAAATGTTCGGTTTCCGGTTGATTTACGTACAGCGACCTCTTTTTCCGGTTTACCTTAGTGCGTTAAACGCGTGTAACAATGAAGGCGAAAGGTGAAGTAAGTAAATTATTTATTTTTACTTAAAAATCTGAACGTATCTATGCATCAAATAAATCATTATTTTTACATTGTTTGATAGTGCAAAATTATGTACAAGATATATTCCTTATTCGCATAATAATTCATTAATAAGATAACATAACCTATAGGAGCGTTATAGTCAACACATGTGTGTATAATTTTCCGAATAATTGTTTCTAATTAATCTCAAAAAGTTTATAATACTTAATGGAAATATCAATTCTGTCTTTACTTTTTCAAACTTAACTTATATTACACCACACTGATTGATGCAAAAAAAAAATTGGTTCTTGTATACTCCGACATGAAATTATATTCTAATTATCTTTCTAGCTGAAAGAATATGAAGTCATTGGACGCAAGCTCCCAACTAAGAAGGAGAATATACCTCCTTTGTATAAAATGAGAATATTTGCACCTGATGCCATTGTTGCAAAGTCTAGATTTTGGTACTTCTTACGTCAATTAAAGAAGTTTAAGAAATCTACTGGAGAAATTGTATCTCTGAAACAGGTGTGTATTAAAACAAAGTATAATATAAATTGAAATATAAATTAATATTGTTGTTGTTATCATGATTTTAGATTCCAGAGAAAACTCCAATCAAAATAAAAAACTTTGGCATTTGGTTGAGATATGATTCCAGATCTGGCACACACAACATGTACAGAGAATACAGAGACTTATCTGTTAGCGGAGCTGTAACACAATGTTACAGAGACATGGGAGCACGTCACCGTGCACGCGCTCATTCCATTCAAATAATTAAAGTAGAAGTTGTAAAAGCAGCCAATTGTCGTAGACCACAAGTTAAACAATTCCACGATTCTAAGATCAAATTCCCATTACCCAAACGAATCCATCATAAAAATCGTATGCCACTCTTTAGCGTCCGTAAACCACGCACTTATTTCCTTTAAGTGCATTATTTACAATGTTTTGTATATTGACGCTATAAATATAATATTCTAAACAAAATAAACCGAGTATTAATATTATAATATAATTATACACGACAACATACTTATTAACTGTAATTGCTTAATATTTTCGATAAAACTATTAAACGTAATTTAGTTTCAATCGTTGGACAAGAACGAGTATAACCTCAAAAACTTTCGAGTAATAATGTAATCAAAAGAGAGACATGGTTAAATATATCGCATGATTCATTAAGTAAATATTCTCTAAAATGTGTTAAAGACGTATATGTTCGATTAAAGAGGTTAGTATTTGTTGACATATTTCTTTATTTATTTGCATAAAAATTTTATTTTACGAAATATATAAATGATTACGAAATATCAAAATATAGAATTATATAAGAAGTAAATATTTTCTATATAATAAACATGTTTCAATATGCGCTAAAAGCGCCTTTAGTTATTGGTATTACATCATGCGTATGTCATTCGCATTAACTGCCTTTACTAATACTCAGTGACGGCTAGGACATTTGCATTGTGTGCAGGTTATGCCATATTAGTCAACTTTATCATGGTAATTCGTGTTGTCAAAATTTATACATAAAGGTTCGTAAAATATCTATAATAAATCATATCAATTTTTCAAAATTTAAATAATTTTTTAACACGAAATAAAGGATATTAGAATCGTGTTATTGTTCGTTTGTTACGTGACGTATTTATTGAAATTGGAAAACTTAATGGGATTGACAATGCTTTGTTTTACGATATTCCATAGATTGTTAAGGATATTGTGAATTTTATTATCGTTCGTTTTAGATAAGTAATGGGACAATCTCAAGATCGTATCGTAACTCTTCGGGAGCCATACGATGAAACTGGTGACAATGGATTTATTCTTGGTAATAAATATATTCCAGAGGAACTACTGGCAGAATTTCTCTGTCACGTTGACAATAAAACTCTATTAAATTGTCAGTTGGTCTGCAAACGTTGGAAAATTTTAATACATAGCTATGTATGGCGTAAGAAAGCTGAGATGACATTAAATCGTCCACATATATTAGATACAGATATGCCTTGGAAAGCTTATTATATGATAGCCAAAAAGAAACCCTTTGAAAAAAATTTAATGAAAAATCATTCGGGAGAACATGGTGTACAGAAATATTGGAAAATCTTTACCAATGGCGGTGATCATTGGAAAGTTGAAAATCCACCTCTTGGAGTTCCACCTTTACCAAAAAATGTTCCTGTTTTTGAAGGGAAAGAATATTGTTTTGTAACATCTTATAATAATTGTTTCAAAATGCAATTAATAGATTTAGAAGCGGAAGGATTATCATCGTATGTGCTGGATGTTTTACAACCAACTATAGTGGTAACATTAAATTTAAATACGACATGAATTTTTTGCTGACGTTACAAGTATTAGCCTAATCTGTGAAAACATGATTTTGTGTAGGTAAGTGAATGGTACAGTTGTAGATGGGACTGTCCTGCTCATTACGAGTGTACAGTAGAATTATTAAGGAGTGATAATAAAGTTATGAAAACATTCCAATTCCATGATGATATTGAGGGAGATAAACAAAATCAATGGTTAAATGTTAGTGTTTTTTTTTTCTTCAACTGTACAGTAATCTTTGTAAACTACTAAATAAAATTTATATTTTTTATTAAATAGGTTAGTCACGAATTTAAAGACTATGGACTTGGCCTTAAAAAAATTAGTTTCTATCATGGGGGAATGGATAAATCCTTTTGGGCAGGACATTATGGTAGTAAAATGGCTGGTGCTTGTGTTATTGTGAAAATACCTGAAAATGATGAACACCGATGTGAGGAAGGTGATACAGATACAAACACGGATACAGATACAGATACAGATACATATAAAAGCTCTAATACGGATTAATAAAGAAACTAAATCTATATTCTATGTAACAACATATAAAGTATTTTTTTGGATATAAAGTATTATGGACTTACATTAATATTATTATTGTCTAATTTTAAATGGAGCAGTATATGTATTTCTATCCCTATTTGATTCTGTATTTTATTTAGTAATTTCTTTCATTAGAAATTTGTAACTCACAGTAATAACACAAAATTTCATCCTTCATTTAAATTACATAAAAAAAAAAAATAACTTTCCTAATATGTCTTAACAAGAAGTCAAATGAATTTATCTGTTTTTTTTTTGTTTTGTTTTGTTTTTTTATTTATTTATTTTTTTTTTATTTAAGTAAAAAATACATTATAAAACATTATAATATTACATAGAAAATAATAACCATTAAAAAGCGGCTAAAATAACTTATTACATATATTTAAATTTTATTGGAGCATTTAAAAAATTTATGGATATAACTAGTAAAATAATGTATAAACAAAAAAATTAATGTTAACTTATGCAGTTGTATGAAAACGTGTAAAGTTTACAGTCTTCATTCACACACTTCATTTTTATAGATAATATAATAAAGAACATGTTTTCTAATATTTTGTATATATGTACAAAGTCAATAGTTTGTATATATATACAAAGATGTGTGTTTTGTATATTTTATATACACTTACATTTATGTCCATTCTGTAATTTACAATATTTATTCCATTGCCTTTTTATTACGAACTTTTATACATGCAATATTTTATACTGCTGTACTAAACATGTTCATAAAAGTGAAAAAAATAATGTAAATTGATATTTATCGTACATATGTTGTTATATAAAAAAAAAATATATAATACATTTATTATTAAACTTAGTTCCATATGAAGCTATAATTAGTTTAATCTAAATGCTATTTCAACTAAATTCTGTGGTGCAGAATCCTGATAACATACATACAATTCTTTTGGATGTGGAGTTGTATATAATCGTCCTATGACCCAATATGTTGTGTTCTCCCATTCAAAAAGAATACCATGTTCTTTAATAGCAATTAAACTTTTGTTAATTACAGTTTTATCCATATCTTGGTTCAACATCGTTTTAAAACGTATTGTGTTATGTAATAGTCTATGTATCATATGCACACATCTGTTAAAATTTATTAGAATTTTGTTGTCTTTTGATGTGGTTTCAATTGGATGAGAAGACAACAAAATACCCTCGGTTAAATCCAAATGTACATAATGATATAAATAATTTTTTTCGCCTGCAGTTAATTTGTTTGGTAGTAAATATTCCACCTGATTTAGCAAATTGTCCCGTATATTGGATATATCGCTATTTATTACCTGACTGTCATTCTGAAAAAAGGAGTATTTATGTATCTTCTTATTTATGTATCTTCTTATTTATGTATATTTTGTTTTTCTTTGTAGTAAATCATCTATAGAAAATACAACATCGTTAGTTAATTGAAGAAAATATATTTACCCTGTAAATATCTATGTCTGAATCACTATCATCAGAATATTTTGATCCACTACTAATTTTTTCTCTAGTTGCTCGTCTTCCTAATATTGGCATTGCCTCATCACTAACTTCACTTATTGCACCAGTTCCTTGACTTAATGAATCTTCTGATGTTTGCAGAGAATACACTAGGATATAACAATAGTAAATTCGTTTATTATCAAAGAACTAACCATAAAGTAGCTTAACTAATTTTACCTGATCCTAAAACTGTTGGACTTTCTTCTAAATTGCGCTTTTTTAAAATTGAAGCCAGTTCTTGCGTTTTTTTATTAGCAGAAGTATTAAGATTTGGCTTAGGTATTACACTTTGTACATCCGATGATTTTATAAAGCCTAATAAATTTTCTGTTATGCTGGATGATTGTTTTGATAATATACTATCTTCATAAGGAATCACTTCTGGTCTGGCATTAGATGTGATCCACTTTGCAGCTAATGTTGTTATTCCAATTTTCTGTATATGTTTAAGAGTTTCTTGAGCTTCTTCTACATAAAAAACATCTGGTCCGGTTGTGTCATCATACCTATTAGATTACAATAAAATTTTTATTTCAATTAAAGATTAAAAGTATCAATAAAAAATATAATTTCGTTCTTACTTTGCAGTACAACCACCAGATTCTAAAAGAACTGCTAATAAATCATGTTCATAGCCAACAATAAGTAAAAACCATTTCCCATTTGGAACCAATGGTTGATTAGAACTATGTGTCTCAACATTTCCTCGATTACAAGATAAAGGATAAACTCTTTTCCATATGACAAGAGATTTCACAGGTTCTGTATTAACCAGATTCAGCAAGCCATTTTGTCGTAAAAATGCATGTATTTCAATTAAATCTTCATGAGGTAAATGAGATCCTAGGAGATAACATTTATGATATATGCAACTGCCAAGTATTGTATACAGTCTTTGACAATCCATAGGATCTTCATTCTGTATCATATTCACATGAATTTAATGATTACTACTAAGTACAATTTTTTAGATTCCTAAAACTATTAAGTAAGATATATAAAAAGATATATACCCAATCTCTATAATCCATAGCTTCCATTTCATTTAATGCAGCATCAATTTGTATTTGAGCATCTCTTGGCAAGTGAACAAAATGTGCCACTGAAAAACTGCTTTTGAACTTATAATTCTCAAGGTTTCTTGTACAACATTGTAAATCTATTTCACTCTTTGAACTGTTAGTACTATCTTCAGAATTTTTTATATCCAATAATCTTTGTATAATTAAAAAGAAAAAATGATCTATGCTATCATAATTCTCTTGATTTGTAAAACATTTTGTTAATGATTGATAAGTGAATTCTAAAGTCTTGACAATGTCTGCGGATAACATACCAGCTTCTTCAAGACTACAACTGAAATATTTAATGAATTATAAAAAAAAAAGAACATTTTATAAATGTCCAAATTTTTTCCTCTCTAATATTATTTATATATATTTACCATTTCTCTGGCAATGCAATCAATAATAATTCTTCATTGCAGGATGTATATACAATGTGCATTTCTTCTCCTGCTATATGTACAGTTGTACTAAAAAAAAGAAAACGTATATAATTAAATTTTTTTTTAATAGTATAGCTACATAAAAATTAATGAGAATTTACCTGATTGGTTGTGCACCTACTATCTCTGGTAACAAATGATTTAATGTTATAAAAGCACCTCTTGCTGAACATAAAGTAGAATGTACATTATCAGATCTTGGAAAGGAGTATAATACACCCTGCAATTCTTGACCTGTTTCTGAAAGATCTGTAGTACATAGATATATTATACCTAGTGGATAAATTAATAAACTTTCCATTAAGTTCACACTTTCTCCTTTGTTAACAATATTTTGTACTAATGATGATTGCTAAAAATAGAAATATAATATATGCTCTATATACATTAAATAATCCAACATTATTCGCGTGATTTAAATTGGAAAATAAAATTACTTTAACTGTATTCATTCCAGGCACTTTTGCTGTAACATCAATCCCTGCTACTCTTTGAAGTTCTAATGTTACCTATATGCATGAATATGCTCTCTTAGGTATGATATTTAATTATTAAAAGAATATCAACAAAACATTGTAATATTAATTTTTAATATATATTGATATTGATATGAAGAGAATTATTATCTTACATTTGTTGGAGTAGTTATCTCAGATAATACATAATCCAAGTTTTGGAATGTAACATTGTTTGAATTTATGCTCTTTAACCAATCTCCAATTTTAATATTTTTATTTTTCATTGCTTCACCATCTGGTATAAATCCAGCAACCATAACTCTAACTTTATCTGAAAAAGTACCTGGTGTTATACCAAAATATGCTTCACATAATGTTGCTCTTCTTCCTAATTTATGTCTTTTTTCAGGATCAACCCACAAAGTAACTTCACGAATTTCACCTGCCTAAAAAGTTAAAATCATTTTTATTTATTTATTAATTTATTCAAATTACGCATTGAAACTATATTATTACACGTACCTGAAAATCTCTAAAAGTAACTTCCTTATTTCCATTTCCTTCCTTTTCTTGACTTCCTCTATTACTACCAACTAAATTAGTATTACCTTTTTTATTTCTTGTACTCCATCTTTTACTGTCCTTACGTCTTAGCAGACGCATGAGTTTACCTGCTCTAGTACTACGCCTTCGAGTTAATTCTGGTTGTGGACTTTTTCTTGAATCGTCGCAAGATGTATGATTGCTTGATAGAGTTTCTACGGGAGATTCTATATAGAATACTTCCCCATTTGGTCCAATTTCTGACTCCCATTCAATTATTGAGCTGTATGTGAGATTGCATGTAAATAATTAATTTCAATATATTTAATTCATTTTAATGGGAATTTTATTAATTGTTCCAATACCTGTCACTGTCAGAGTAATATGAACCTGTACTTGACCCACTGTCACTTGCCCACCAATTATGTTCATTATCATCTTGCTTTGTATTTTCTAAATGGCTTGTTTGATCAGGTTTCAATAATAATGTCTTACTCTCTGCATCATTCATTTTTATGCAAAATTTGCTATATTCAAGTATGTATAAAGATTTATTTCATCAAAATATTGTCAACAAAATGTTCTCCACATTATATATAAATATAGATTATAATTGTATAATACTTTTAACTATATATTTACGTTTTAAACCGATTATATTAATTTTCTGTTTAATTCTACCATCTTACACCTGTTGGTATTCATATGCCTGGAAGGTTGGGTCAAACTGAGTACCTGAATCCAATGGTGTAGGAAAAAAGGGATCAGTATATATATTTCATTTCAATGGTTTTTTCTTATTATTAACATATTGTACGAATATAAATATAGTTGTAAATATATATAATTATTTCAGATATTACAATTCACTTATTTACGAAATACTAGAAAAAATAATTTATTTCAAGTTTTTTTTCTTTTTTTTTTTTTCTTTTTTTTTATAGTACATTATTTAAAAGTCAAGATAATATCTCTTAAAGTAAATGTATAAGTACGTGTCCATAAGAAACAACGGTCGCATACCTATTATTGTAAGAAAATAAAATATTCTAAATCAAATACTTTATCTTATGAGAATAAAATATCTTTTCTTTGTCAGAGAGTTAATGGTTGAAAATAATTAAGGCTAATAAATTTAAAAATATTCGATATAGAGATTTAATATTAAATTTTATCTTATAGACTGCTTAAGTCTAGACGGTATAGATTTAATTTCACTAAGTTCCTTCTTCTTATGTGGATCAGGTAGAAAACATTTCCACAATCTTAATGTTTCATCAGCACCTGCACTAAGAACTGTAGTACCATCAGGAGACATGGCTAAATGTAAAACACGACTAGAATGGCCAGTTAATTCTGCAACTTTTGTCATCCCTGGATATTTCCATATAGTTAATTGATTTTGTGCATATCCATGGCCTGATATTATTTCCTTATATGTTGAAGACCAAAGCAAAGAGCATACTTGTGATTTTGTATCTATACTATTTAGGCAAGCTCCTATATTTAAAGTAAATCATATATAAATAAGTTTCATGAGCATATTTAATTAATATTTATAAAGATATTTAAATTAGTATAATAACTAAATATATAATTGTTTATTCACCTGTATTACAATTCCAAAATCTAATTGTTCTATCTGCAGTACCACCACCACTAGCTAAAATATTATTTTGCCAAGGACACCATGCTAATGCTTTTACAGCTGCTTGGTGTTGATTCAATGTATAAAGGGGTTGAGTATGGGAATGATTCTGCCCAGCAACTACTGGCCATATATAAAGCATATTATCATTGCCACCACTAGCTAAATACTTTCCATCTGGTGACCATTTTAAACCACATACTTCTTGAGCATGTGCATTTACAGATGATATTAAATGCTGACGTTGTCTAACATCATGGTGTACTATTTGACCACCTCTGAAAAAAAAGAAAAGAAAATAATTGTAAGATCTGATACTATACAAGGAAACTTGAACAACTTAGTAACTTTTATACATTTATTAAAGTACCTGCAGCCACTTGTCAAAATATGAGAATTCCATGCAAGAGAACCAACTCTAGAAGCATGACCATTCATTACACGTACTCTTTTTACTTCACTACAATCCCATAATTCTGTATTTCCTACAGTAGTTCCAATGGCTAAATATGGACCTTCCTGAATCCATGCTACAGAACATACATAATCATTGCTTTCTAACTCAAATAATTGTGCTATAGTGCCTGTTCCAGCATTCCATAAATATACACTACTACCTAAAGCTACAGCTAAAACATTACTTTCTGACCAATCAATTAGATTCAAATCTGCAAATAAAAACAATTTATTTATGTAATGTAATGTATTTAATACAATGTAATGTATTTATGTATTTTGTTATATACTTACAATAATCATCAATAATTTCTGGTGCATCTAATATTCGATCAGGGGCTTGTGGGATATATCTTGTAGAAGCTTTAACACTAGCTGGTGTTTTCGTCTGACTATAGACAACTCTTAAAGGATTCTGATATCCTTCAGGTGGAGCTGGTGCTTTATTCTGATATGATAAAACTCTCATATTATTAATATCCCCACCATGTAAATTTTCTCCTATCAAACGTTGCATTTCTTTTTTCGTAGGACTTATATTATCTCCTTTGTCACCATCTTGGTCTATTTGTTGCTGCTGAATCTTAAATAGAAAAAATAGAATTTTATAAAGTAAGACATTAAAAAGACATAATTAATAAATATATACTAATAATTAACTATAAAAGAAAAAAAAATACCTTATAATAACCTAAATCGAAGTTTGTTGTTGATCTACAAGGAATAAATCTATCTCCACCATTAGGTGTACTGGCAGGAGTATTGACATTACGACCTGTTGTAGAAAATAAAATTAATCTTCACAAATATTAATAATACAATTGCTATAAAATTTTATTTACCTGGAGACTTTTTATTTCCTTTTGATGGTGTCTTTTTATTCTTTGAATCTTTTTTATCTGTTGGGGTCTTCCCCGTAGTAGTATTCATAAAAGATGCAGACATAACTTTGCGTGATGAGTTCAAGCTAACATTACTATAAAAAAAAAAAAAAGAAAGAAAGAAAGAAAAAAAGAGAAGAAAATAATTATATATTTTGATGATTGAATGAACATAACATAACGCGAGATATGATGCATTACCTTGAATTTGAAGTCTCCAAACATTTTTTCTGCCAGCGTGGAAGTGGTCCTTTGATGGCTTCATCCATTCGGGTTAAATTATTTAATTCTTTCATATATTTTAAATGCGACATGATTATAGATTATGTAATAATAAAAACTTGACACCGAAAATTATACAGTATTCACGAACGTATTTTTTACGATGCAAATCTTTCAAATCTTTTTTATGAAAATTAATAAATTAAGAAAAGAACTTCCAGAGTGACTTTTCTAATAAATATATCGTGTGATTAAGTTGCTTAAAAAAAAAAAAGGGAATTGCTACATTCACAAAAATAAAAAGTCTTTTACACTGTACTGCAATAAGCTCGTGAGACAACTCTGGGTCATTTAAACGGATGAAACATCTGAAAATCTTCAAGCGACCGTTGAGTTTTGAATTTAATTCGTGTTTCCTCCTACGATGGCGCTTGGAAACGATTTTCAGAAGAATTTTCATCGATATTATTTTAATAAAAATAAACATAATTATCTTAAGAAATCATAAAAACAAACCTATTTACACTGATTACAAAACTAATATTTATTTAAAATTAGAAGAAAATTCAATCTACGTAACTTTTCGATTTCTGTTGTTTTGATTGGTCGAACGAGAGACAAATCGACTAATCAACATCAAGCTACGATCTGCCATTTTCTTCAAGTTTGAAACCTAACATATTCAAAAAAAGTTTTCCTCCGACATACAGGACAGATGATTGATATGAAATTCCGATATTAAAGGTGAGAAAATAATATTATTTCATAGAACTGTACTTATTTTTATCCTTGTTTCTTTCGTATCGATCGATATTTAACTAGAACGATGACAGAATACAGCAATTTTATATTGTAGATACAATACGATAGGATAGAAAGAGAGAGAAAAAGAGAGAGAGAGACAGACAGAGAGAAAGAGAGTGAGGAGTGAGAGAGAGGGAGAGAAGAGAGAGAGAGAGAGGGAGAGAAAGAGAATGAGAGGGAGTAAGAGAGAGGAAGGAGACCTCATTGATAAGGATCAAAATATACGGTACATCGCATATACTTTATTCTACGTTCGCCTTATTTATATCGATTTTTTCATGTTTGTTTTCGGTATATTACGTGTCTAAGGAAGAGGAGAAGGGAAAAGAGATCGAAATAGTAGTTCTTGCGACGTGCGCCGTACGACGTAGTTATCGCGTCGTAGGCGTAGTAGAGAAAGAGGCGTATGCATGTAAGAAGGTGAAAGGTCGTGATGCTGTTCACGAAGAATTCTTGGCAAGGTTTAAAAGCGTTCAAATCTCGCTCGATTTAGTTCGAAAGATCTCGTACTTGATTTTTCCTCATTTTTCCTTTCTCCTTGTCTGTTTCTCTCACTCTCACTCTCTCTTTCTCTCTTTCTCTCTCTTTCTATCTATCTATCTTTCTCTTTCTATCTTCTATACTTGTTCTTTCTTTCTCTGTCTTTCTCTCTGCTCCTTTCTAAACCGATTCTACGTTCGTTCAGCCAAAGCGCGTACGACGCTGGATATTTCGATGTCTCCGAGAGACGACCAGTCACGTTTTCTTTTTCCAATACTTTTCAACGAAGTTTCCTCGTCATATCGGATACGTTCGAATACAGGCGCCTATCATTTAACATTCCATTGGTATCGTCGATTTAACGCCGCGAGGGTAACCAACATGGCAGCGGAATCAAAAATTGCTCTACCATCGTACGGTGGATAATGAGGACCTTACAAACGAGAGATTAGCAAGATCTCGAGGCCTGACATTTCACAAAAGGACAACTACGATGCTCGGATAACAACGTTGTCTCGATGCGAATGAGAGAAAGTGAAATAATGTGTTCTAAATAACGAAATAAAGGGTTAAACTGGCAGAGAGAGAGAGAGAGAGAGAGAGAGAGAGAAAGAGAGAGAAAGAAAGAAGGAAAGAAAAAGAGAGAGAGAGAGACTTGGCAACGTAACAACTGATCAGCCGCCCCTTCAGTCAAAGTTTGAATCTTTCAACGGTCACGCAAGTAAGTGTCAAGCGTCGTCGTACTTATGACGATCTTACTTGCCTTCGTCCCACGAATTATTGGTTCATTTCTGCATGAATGACGTCTTAGGATCGTCATAATTTTCTTAGATTCATAAAAATGACTATTACCGTACGTGGGTCGTTCAAATCCAGTTTACCTTTGATATCACCCACTCTAACCTTCCGCGTGTTTACTCACACGTATACTATATTCGTAAGCATTAATTAAAACTCTGTTATTCTTTATTACATCGTGCATCGATAACAGGTTCGTTCGAGTGCCATTTGTGCTGTGGTGTACGATAAATTCTCTGCTTCACGATGGATGTTAACGACGAAGTCTTAGTTTGTGCGGCCGAAATTATAAAAGGTAATTGATCTTCTTCTCTTATCCAAACGATTATCGATTTTCTTTTCTTTTTTCTTTTTTTTTTTTATATATATATATACTTTTCGATATTTTACTTGCTCCTTTAATAGTCGTCATTTTAATTTTTATCTTCTTAAGAGTTTCCTTATTTATATTTATTTACATCAATCGTTTCTACTTATGTTTAGATCGATTGTACTTTGCGACATTAAAAACAATGGTAAAACCCAAAAGTACACCTAACACTCATTACTTCAGCATTGACGACGAGTTAGTATATGAGAATTTTTACGCAGACTTTGGTCCGTTAAATCTAGCTATGTTGTATCAATATTGTCAAAAAGTTAATAAGAAACTCAAGGCAGTAACGCTGAGTAAAAAGAAAATTGTACATTATACTACGATGTACCCAGAAAAAAGGGTGAATGCTGCCTTTCTTATAGGAAGCTATGCTGTAAGAATATATCATGCTCGTATATCATATTGTAAATATATAAATATGTAATTCTGTTTTATATATTTCAGATACTGTACTGCAAACATACAGTGCAAGAAGCTTACGAATGTTTGACCAATAGTCCAAACAGTCCACCTTTTATGATGTTCCGTGATGCCTCTGTAGGATCTCCGTGTTACAAAATATCATTGTATGAATGTCTTAGTGCTATAGATAAGTGCCATCGTCTTGGTTTTTTTAATTTTCAAGATTTTCGAGTTAAAGAGTACGAACATTTCGAAAGAGTTGAGAATGGAGATTTAAATTGGATAGTTCCTGGAAAATTCATTGCTTTTTGTGGCCCACATGCAAAATCTAAAATTGAGAATGGTACATATTGTACATTGTGTTATGTATCTTATTATTTTGTAAACGCATAGATATTTTTGATACTAAATCTGTTTTCAGGATATCCACTACATGCACCAGAATCCTATTTTAACTATTTTCGTCGTAATAATGTTTCTACGGTTATACGACTTAATACAAAAATCTACGATGCTTCAAGTTTCATAGAAGCAGGCTTTGAACACAAAGATCTTTTCTTTGTGGATGGTTCGACGCCAACAGACTCGATTATGCGTCAATTTCTTAAAATATCAGAAAATGCAAGTGGTGCTGTAGCTGTACATTGCAAGGCAGGTCTTGGAAGAACTGGTTCTCTCATAGGATGTTATATCATGAAACATTATCATTTGACTGCTCATGAAACGATTGCATGGATCAGAATATGTAGACCAGGTTCTGTTATTGGACATCAACAGCAATGGCTAGAAAAGTGGGTATTCTTCCTGAAATGTTTCCAAGTAAATTGTAACAAATACTCGATGGTTTTTAATATACTATACAGTTGGCACAATATCTCTAACTATTTATACATTAGATTTATTAGTAATACATGTTTATTGTGATAAAAGTAAAATTCTCTTTTAGTTGCTAAATAAATTAATATAATTTCGATAGTTACACCTATTTTCTGTAGGCAGTAAATCAATTTTGAATTTTGTGCTTCAGAAAAGAGGCGTTTCTTCACTCATTGCTGAAAGAACCACTACATTCTGAGAATAGAAATCCAGTGCATAAATACGGTATATATTCAATAATGGGAAGACCTAAAACCGCATTCCTATTAAATCTAAACAACGCTCGTGTGGTACAAGATAATGTTTCTGGCATAATGCACAGAGTAGATGGAATCAAATTAGATGATTCTACCCCTGTTGCAAGTCTTAAATCAACAAATAGACACTCGTCCTCTACTTTAACACAAGGTGATAAATTAAATCAAATTAAAGCTAGAAGAAGAAGACTACGTGTAAATCAGTCTTCTCTTGGCACTCCTACTGGATCGTCAACAGTTGTTCAGTGAGTTTATTTATTCATATAAGATACATAATTACATGCGTCATTTGATACAAATAATTATTATGCTTTCAGTCCATATTTAGGACCATTACTGCAAACCAGAAATCAAAAAGGAGCAGCTATTGCTACATTAGCTGGAAATAAGGAAAAAGGTCCTTTAAAAAGATTACTCGCGAGATCGACAGCAACAACAGTTGTTAAAAGGTCAGATTATTTTGAACTATTGCCATTCTTATTAACACAATTCTCTTATCTTTTATCTTCCTTTTTCTGCACTTCTGCCTTGGACATTTAATAACATGCTTTGAATAATATTAATGAAGCATCTTATATTTCTAATATTGCATGTTATAAACTAAATCTTAGACCTTTCTATCTTTCTATGGAAATTGTAGAAACAGTTGGCTGGTCAACAATAGCTGTGATCCACCTACCCGCCGTGTTAGATCTAAACCAACAACACAGATCCATAATATCAACAACAATACAACTACTACTACTCCTGTTACATCTATGTCTATATCAAAACCAGTGACAAAGGCGAGTATGAGAACTTCATGCATCTCAGAGGCCCGTGCTACGAACTCGTCTACAAATCATTCGGTTGCACAACCACAACCAGGCATGAATATGATTCTTAGGTCAGCAGACCGAGTTACCCGCTATCATTCTCTCAGGCAGTAAGTCTCAATAACTGTTACTTTCCAAAGTTGTTACAAAGTAACAGTTTTATATTTTCTTCTCTCTCTTTCGTTGTTCCTTTTGTGTGTTTTGAGGACACACCAGGAATCCTTTATTCTTATCCCCTTACAACTTTTGAAGCTTGCTTTACTTCTTCACGTAATTCTGCTTTCCTTTACTAACAAGAAGTCCAATAATACAATATTAAAGCATGTGGTGGTATATAATGTATACAACTTATATATATATATATGCTTAAATTATTTTAAGATTTTATAACACAGAGAGTAATAGAGAGTGGATACATTTCTGGATACATATTATATTTTTAAGTATTTTACAGTATACAGTATTACAAAAGTATCCCATTTATTTACAAATATAAAGAGAACACGTTATTTTTATACAATCATAGTAATAGATTACTGGTATCAATCTATAGAACACGCGTTATAATATGCCTGCAGCATGGTACTGTGGATTTTTATGTTGGCATGAAGTAACATCATTCCTTATAAAATTACCTGGGCCTGGACAAATAATAACACTGATAAGAATTGCACAAAAAATTTGTTGTTTTTATTTTCACATACATGGAAACGTAACATTGTTTATTCAAATCATACATACATCTATTTGCCCAGGCCTGAGCATTATGTAAACTACATTTAGCGCTTAAGCATGAAGTAGTAGCGGAGGTGGCTAACAAACCGATCCCATCTATTTCTATGACTTGCAGTGCGCGCACGACAAAAAGTTGTAAAACTGCATTTATCAGATGACTAACCGATATTCTCAGTGGCGTGGGGGAGGACAGTCCAGTAACCCGAGCGTCTCACCAGCGCCGAAGATCTCATCGCTTAAACCCCATCATTCAATAAATGCACTTCAAAGATCTTCGATTTCTTCAAATTTAAACGAGTGCAGGTTAGACTTTTATTATCAAAGGAGATTTAAAAATATTTGCAGCCATTTTCACACTGCATTTTTAAAAAAGATCTATCATTCTTTTCGCTATATTAATATTTTGAAAATATAAAGTTTTTAAACGCCACCAACAAGCGGGAGTAACTTATTATATTTACTATGAATACTTTTGCAATTTTACTTTGACGGTTCTTCCATTTTGCGACACGTTGAACGCTCGCATGAAAAAAAATTTGTCGTTTATATCGTTATCATCTTTTTTCTTAATCTTCTGCTGGTCAGACAAAAAATATATTTTCGAAGATCGCATCGAACTCGATTAATTTTCCAATTGGATGATCCTTTTTCTTTTTTTTTTTTTTTCTTTTCTATCATATTTTAATAACCACATTTCATTTTATCTATTTTTCAATATACAACAGAATACAAGAATTTTATTACCGAGTTCTATCATTAGATAGTAATGATGCATAAATACAGTGAAAAACTATTGAGACTCTATGAATGTTAAAATGACAATTTGCCTACTGTTAAAATAAAAAAATTTTGTATTAACATTATATCACATCTTTCACATAACCATTCTGTAAATATTAATTAAAACAACTAAGTTTTTAGATAGATTCAATCTTTTTAAGCATTTCTTAAATGTTTCATTGCTTTGAGCTCGGTAAAAGGCATTGGGGGACAGAAATTTGCAATTTTGCAGTGCACATATAGAACTAGTTTACGTGTTATTAACAAAATATAATTGTCTCCATATAAAAAAATGGTGTATAGATATAATAATTATATCAGTCCTTTGCTAATGTGTGTTACAGCAAAGGAAAGATTTTATGTACCATAACATCTAATTTTTAATCAAATAGAAACTATCAGAAGCTATAGATTTTTAAAAATTATATTACTTCATATAAACTTGTTATACTATTGTATTACATGCGTAGAATAGTGTGCGTGATTTAAATCTACATTTAAGTAGAAAATATTAATCCTTTGCAGTCGTAAATCCTAAGCTGCGTATCGCACGCACGCTAATCATTTGTTTATACGCGATGTAGATATATTATCAAAGATTATAATATTCAATATTATAATTAAAAAAATTGATGGATTTGAAAATAATTAATATTAATAAATTGATACTATTACGACCGCAGAGGATTAAAAAAGAAATATTCAAAATACTACACACAGCTTCATCATGGACTGAAGATCATTTTTAGATCCTTTGATTGTTCGTACGATTATATTTTATTATTATTTAATATATATACTTCATTGATCTTTATTTTTTTCTTTTTACATTGTTGTAACAATGTCAACTGAAAAACATATCACGAAATATAATTATAATAAATACTGGTATTAGAAAAAATAATTTATGAAGTAAAACGAATTAAATTATAAAAAAAAATCTAAGGAATCGACATTAAAAATACGTATTGTAAATATTCTCTATTATTAAGTAAAATATTTAAATGATTATTTAGGCGAGTATTGAAATTTTTTTTTTTTTTTATGCGAAAATAAAAAATCTAGTCTGATATGTACATTTGAAAAATTTATTTCTTGTACATATCAAAGGATTTGAAAATGAAAGAAAATATTTCTTATCCTGATGTAGCAATGTGTAGAATGTACATAGAATTATATTATTCGGAATAAGTACAACGTTAATGATATAAGCTGTTGCTATTACAAATTAATATTTGTATTCTTTTTTGATTAAGTTTTTCTGGAGATACCTAAATGTTTTTATATCCAATAATTCTTTTTTTCTAATTTTTGTTTATTTAAAAAAAAATTTTTCTTTTTAATATTATTTTTTTTCTCGAAAATTACATAATCTGTTATAACGGCTTATACATTTTGCGATATCACAAAAAATGGAATTTTATAATTCGCTATGCGAAGACACGATATTGTAATATTTATACATCATCAGTTGTTTCTTACAACTTAGTCAAGTATTCTTTGCTAAGACAATGCACAGAAAATTTACTGTGAAAAATCACAGAAAATTATTCTAAGGAATTGCATACATTTACATTTAGTAATATGAACAAATGGAATGCCATTTCCAAATTTTACAGTTTAATGGATCATACAGATTGAGAAACAACTTGATTAAACAGCTCACATGTAATTACAAACACATACATTATTTCTATGAAGTTAAATATTTCCATATTCAGCTTAAAGCAAAAAATAAATAAATTAATAAAATAAAACAAAAAAATAGTAAAGTAGTAGTTATCAATAGTGTATAAAAAATATCCTGTTTTCCATCAAACTAAATTTACTAATGTTTCTAAATACACAGATGCTTTTGATGTATATGCCTATCACATGTACCAAAAATTTATGTGTATGAATTTTTATGCAGACATAATAAGAAGCATTTAACTGGATTGCTTACACAAATATTGTCATTAATGTATGACAGCAAACTATTTTAATAATATGATGTAATCAATGTGTCATAGCAGATCCTAGAAAAGGAAATGTTTTATAGATTTGAAGATATTTGCTAATAACTGTAGATATATAATAGAATATCTGATTTATAAATATATGAATTACCTCTTGTATTTCTGACAAATAATTTATTTTGAGATTAGGAATTAGTTTTACAAACCCAATAGTTCGCATTTTCTTTTTTTCTTTTTTTTTTTTTTTTAAGGGATTACAAATTCACATAACAATTTTTAAGGCCTAAATTACAAAGACCATTATTATGATAATTTGTTATATATAATTACAAATTGAAATGTTGGATGAAATTGCGCGAAAGAATACTTTTTTATAGATATTATAACACTATGAGTTGTATAAAAATAACATTGATAATTGGTCAATATTTATTTCTCACTATAATTATTTAGCTAAATTCAGATATTTTACAAAGTTATTTAAAAATATAATTTGTTGAGATAACTGTGATATAATAAGCACACACTTTTGATCTTTCTATTGAAAGGTTTGGCCATTTTAACTATAAGAAGGTATATATGTCTCGAAAAGGCCTCCCTTTTTATACATCCGTTGCAAAAATATTACACAAACACACGACCAATTATCTGATTTTCCATTTTTCTATGTAATGTTACATTTGTCTGTCTAATATTGATATAAATTTAATATGTTAATGTAATGTGTTATGATTACAAATGTAATGTTACATGCAGAGAGAATTCTATTTAATAATATTAAACGTGTGTATAATTCATGCACTTTGGAAAAATATCTTTATTCACTGTTAAGCTTATGTTAAAGTTTGGTATATCGGTAATTAATGATAAGAAATATTGATAAAGTATTATTTAACACTATATACTTACACATTAGGGACTTCTTTTTATAATTACTATCAATGTTTCATGTGCTTTATATATATAAATGACACCTAGTGAACTTTATATTGCGTTATACACCTAATAAAGACTATGTATTTTACTTACATTATGTATTTTATGAATAGTATAACAATCCCATATACTATAGAAAGTAGTAGATGATATAGTATATGTGTTGTCTAAACAAGAAGTACAAGCAGTGGATATAGTTAAATTCAATTGCATGCAATGATTTCAGTATATACGTATATATATATATATATATATATATATATATATATATATATAAAAAAGGAAATAAAAATGAAAGGAAAGGAAAATAAGAAATTTTAATTATATTCCTAAAGTTTATTTGTAAGCTAACAATCGTTCGTAATAAGTATTTGATCATACAAAATATAATTACAAGCTCTTAATACGATACGTTCGTTATATCACAATACGTCAATTAATTTGGATATAAATTTGAAGGAAATACATTAATAATGTCACAACTATGGATATATTACAATGTTTCGAATAACATATTTCTTCCAAATATACTAATCCCGGGAGATTACACCATTTGTTTTAGCATATTTTCTCTATGCTTTTAATTTCCATTGAGATCATCTATTTGTATATTTCTACGGCATAATGTTGGAAATTGTAAAATACCTAATATACTTTACATAAATATTACAAACTAATGATTTAGTTACAATACTTGTTACAATAATTCTATACGATTTATAAACTATTCACATAAGGCAGGGATGTGTGAATACGTGCGTGAATCGAGTTGAGAGAAATGTAATGCAGTAGTTATACATTAATAGTTCCCTTTTCATTTAACACATTTTGCAAAATTTACAATCTACTTTTATTTTTACAATTCAAGACAGGAAGGCTCTAACTTTCATTGCTACGTGTACTCTACACACGGCACAAGTCGTCATTTCCGGTGCACAATCAACACAGGCAACCATATGTCCACATGGTAAGAAAACCACACCTAACTCTCCATTATAGCAAATTTTACATACTCTAGCATCATCTACGGATTTGCTACAGTGCGCTTTCGTACTATTGAAATCTTTACATCCTTTAATTTCTTCAGATGTAGATCCTTCTACTTTCAAGCCACTCTCAGTTCTGTGACTTGGCCCAGGGGCATTTTCAATTTGACCATTTTCTCCACTATCCGATGATAATGGTTCAATTGTTTTAATAAAACTTGGTAAGTTCATTTGCAATGCCTCCTGAAAAAAAAAAGAAAGGATATGTTAATAATTAAATCCGTAAGAGTAATATTTAATTCAAATAGGAATTAACATGAGAATTATAAATGTAAGTTACCTCTGTTGAAATGGGCGATGTTTGCTGTCCTGTGACTTTATTTACATACTCTTGTCCTTTTACCATCAGGAGATAGCAACACTTGGGAAACCATTTGGCATGTTCCTCCCAGGGATCATCTTCAGGTTCCCAATCTTTGAGGCCTCCTCCACAATGATAACAAAGAGTCTGATCACCATTTCCTGTGTAATGGAATCCAGCATGTGCTAAATGTTCTTTTGTCTGTGGCATTGATCTTGGCCAGGTATCAAATGTTTTTAATCTTGCATCATAACTAACAAAGTCAGGATGCAATGGTCCCTTTGTACGACCTAAACCCATAGCATTTAATTTGGCAGTGCTCAAAAGTTGTAACTCTGCTGTAAGAGTATCATTTCCAGAATTTTGATGATATATTCCACAAACATCTAAACTAGATCGTACTGGTGGTATAGTATTTGGATCTGTTCCTATAGGCACATTTCCACACGGTTGTTTTTTAATAAATCTACATTTACTTGACCAACGTTTATGATCCTCCATTGGATCATCATTTTCTACCCACTGACATATCTCTATGTTACATTCAAAACATTTAACTTTGTCTCCTTCACCAAGATAATAAAATCCAGCTGCTGCTAATTTTTCTGGTTCTATATAGGGCACAGGCCAGTTTTCAAAACTTCTTAATCTCTCTGATTCAAAGCGATAACCAACATTATCTACTTCATCTACAGATTTCATCTCTAGTGATGAAGATAAACTTACATTGCCAGAATCTCTGACTGGCAATGATTCATTTGGTAAATGTTCGATAATGTCTGTCATGTTTGTAATTTTAATTACACTTATTGCACTTGAATGTTGTATCAATTATTTGTGTTAAAGTCTGTAATAAGAAACCAAAGAATGGTCAGACACAAATTGCAATTATACAACAACAACAAAAAAAATTGAACCAAATTGAATTTATTTTGCAGATAAATATACTCTATGCACTCGCGCGAGGATGTTCACTGGGGTAGTGGAGAAACTCGACTGAATAAATTTGGTAGAAAATTAAATTATATCGCCGCGACGAGCGATAACAAAATGTATCCACTCGACGAGACGTTTTCCGTACAACTGAACGCTAGGACGAGTTCGAGGAATGTGGATTAAATGAATTTCTCCCTCCTTTCATCCTACGGAACAAGCCCTTTTTCTTAACTACAGAAGCTACCCTTACTTTCTTTACCAATAGGAATGTAAAATTGAAGCCCATTCTTCGACCGTCCCTTTTAATGACTATCCCTTTTTTATTACCTGACCACTTTTATTACCTACCAAGAAAATTTTAAAAATACTTCAAGAATTCTCTATTAAATACTGGTATATATACATAGATATTTTAGAAGTATTTCTTCATAATCTTTTAACGTTCATATTGCAACAATACGTGAAAGTAAAAGTACGTATAAATTCAAAGATAATCAGTTAATTATCTCTATCACGAAGAGCGATTTTTAATTTAATCATGAAAATAAAACCTATATATCAAGACTTCTAAGTATTATGTTATAAATAATTATTAATGATAATTTTGATTGCACATAATGTAATAATTGTTTACTTTCGACGTTACTTTTCGATCAACATTTCCCGCCAAGCATGATAAAATTATTTCTGAACGTTTCCTACGGGTAAATATAAATGTAATCATTTTGTAAAATATCTATTTTTACATAAAAATTTATTCTAACGTTGAGATATATTTATTTCTCAATATTAAAATATATTTTACAAAAATAACTTGGTACTATCTTCGCATGTACAACTCTCCGTGCAACGTTGCCACGTTCAAGAACCGTTCCACATTCCTTTATTGTTATATTACTCGGGCGTGCATCCATAGGAATGAATGCGGATACAGGTACGTACCTACGAAAGGTTCCTCATTGTATCGGCCCGTTCATGCCTTTAGTATTTTCAATGAGTATAATGAGAGTTATAATGGAATTATATACTTTTGAGTAAATATCTTATTTGTTACAAAACAATATCGAAATACACAATCTATACAGTTTCAAACCGTACGATTTTTTTCTTCAAGAAATAATAATTTTTTTAAATTTGAGAAACTTTCCTCCTCCATTGTTTATGAAAGAACATATACATATGTAATACATAGCGTTCTTTCTTTAGCACAAAGTTCATTCGTGGAGAGGTTCAAAGAGGATTTACTCGTGACTCAAGCTGGAATAATCTCTCGACGTTTTAAATTCCTGTGTGGTGAGATAAAAACTAAGGACAGGATATTATACAAAGAGAGAGAGAAAGAGAAAGAGAGAGAGAGAGAGAGAGAGATGACGTTATACTTTTCTACATAAATACAGCACACATGGAATTTTCTTTTTCTATGGAAAGATTTATCGATATACTCCTAAAAAAAAGAGAAAACAAAATAACAAGTGAAATTCTGCTTAAATCGATATCGTCCTTCGATAACATTTCAAAAACAATGAATAGATTTATCAAAGAAGATAAACAAATGTAATCATTTTACTCGAAAGTCAAACTCTTACTATTTTCACACGATACTATCACGTGAGACGGTGTCACGTAAAATTTGTAGAATATACGTATTTTTCTTTGAAACTCGTCGCGTCGTCTCTATCTCTCTCTCTCTTTTTCCATTCATGATTCTATCAGTTACGTGGCAACGGCGCCTTCGAGTGTGGGAGTGTAACGGAAGTTAGTCAAACGAGAGAGATAACACGAGAGACCATCAGCATAGTATCTTATGACAGGGCTATACAAAGTTTTCTTTTTAACAATAAATTACTACACATCAAGGGAAAAAAATAGGTATTGTTTAATAATTAGTTATTTAATTTTATGGTTCATCATTAATCAACGTTTAATATATACATATATATTCATTCTTTTTTTATTTCTTGGTTTATTCTACCCTACTTTTTTTTTGGTTAGGAAACGTTTAATCTTTCATCATTAGACTATTAAAAATCGATTAAAAATGTGACGTATAATTATTAGTATATCGATATTCTATCATACGATAGAATCGATTACTGAATGTTCATCTCGATACACACAATGAATCAATGTATGTTTGTACACAATGTATAGATATAAAAAGAAAAAAAAAAAAAATCTTTGTAAAATTGTCTAATAAATTTTTTTTATAACACAACTCTATAAGAAATAATTAATGAAACATATTGAAAAATAATGATATGTATTGCAAAGTTTAATATATAAATTTTAATTCATATAATTACTAAATACGTAATAAAAATAATGTAACCAATCAAAATGCGATCTTTAAAAAGGGCGGGTAAACGAATTACCCCCAGGATAGTAAGTGTATCAAAATAATGTATTATCTATATACGCGCGAATCTGATAATAAAAATTTAAATATAAAAAAATACGAGGTTATCTTTGACGTAACGTAATTAACGACATATGGAAAGGATAGTACTTGAAGATAGTAAAAAAAAAAAAAAACAATAAGAAAAAATATCGACAGGTTATTAATATATCCGTAGATATATATAGATTAGAAAATAAAGTAGATATTTTACTTAGCGATAAGAACGTTCTATAGAAAACAAAAGAATCATAAAACAAAAACGATCGATCTTGTGAAAAGAACGGAACTACGACGTCGTCGTCGTCGTCGTCGTCATGAAATTTGTAACAAAAGATATACATACGCTAATGTCTTCTTTACGGATCGCCTGTTTCTGTGTTCACGTGAATAATAACGAAGAAATATTCTTTCTTCCTTTTGTCAAACGATTAAACGTATTTTCCTACGTTGATTCAAGAGAGAAAGCGTCTTTTCGAATCCTTGTTAATAAGTTGAGAATCGTCGACTATGCGTCGATACTTCACGAAAACGGCACGTTCTCTTTCCTTCTTGTTCTCTCTCTGTCTCTCTCTCTCTCTCTCTCTCTCTCTCTCTCTCTTTCTCTTTCTCTTTCTCTCTTCCTCGATTGCTAGCTTTCTATAATAATTTTAAATCGAGAACGTCGTCACTTACACTTCCATAGATATCGATTTTATCAATGAAATCGACTGTATGTAAACTTGAAAAATAAATAGAAACGTACCATTAACGTTAGATGAGAGAAGAAAATAATACGAGGAACGAATACGATCAGAATCAGACGCTCTATGGACGACGTTGTATGGGTGTTGTTACGAAAGCAGCTGCACGTAAAGACACCAATGGCTGTTCGTTTCGAAGAACCCCACGAAATCCCTCACTTGGAACTCGAGGCCGTATTATAAAATATAGAATACTGCCATCTGCGTTCAATTTGATTGATATATTTCATTTATTTTTCTTTCTTTTCTTTTTCTTTTTTTTTAACATTCTTCGTCTACTAAAAATAACATTTTTCTTATTGGCGAATAATTAAACCGAGGCAACTTTGAATTGTTACTACGATCGTTGTTGTTTTGGAAACAAAGAAAAATATGCGAAGGAAAAATTGCTATATTTTTCAATACGTTCTTACAAACGTGTTTAATACTTTGTTACAAACAAAAAAGATGTAAAAGTAATGTATACAATTTTCCCATAACTCTTTGTACAACGTTGCCACGTCTGAGCAGTCTTTTTATTGTTACTTTACTCAGTCATCTACAGGAATGGATGTGAAAGCAGGGTCGTAATTACAAAAGATAATCCTCAGGTAGAAACTGTAATAATATAACAATAAATGTAATCGGAAAATTTGTCCTTTTTATGATCGTGTTTTTCCCCGGATCAAAGGTTCTAAAAAATATAGTTCAATACAAAAAAAATAAAAAGATACAAAAAATAATTCAAATAAGTTTGGATATAGAAAAATGTATATAGTAAAAGGAAAAAAAATACGATTGGGTTTGGGTTAATCTTGGGTTTTTTTCTTTTTTTTTTTTTTTTTTTTGGAGAAATTAAATGAGCACACCAAAAATATCAAAGAGAGATATTTTAATCTTTTGTATAGTTATATGAGTATAGTTAAACAGGCTATTATAAATATGTACTAAGGATCCATACTCTAATAAATTAATATTCTATAAAAAAATAATTTTGTAAATGTTTCAATTTGTATATTTTCTAAGTTATGCAGACAGTCAACATTACATATATGCCATTTGTATTTATAATATTTACTAACAAAGATCATGAATAGATTTATTTAAAGTAAATATTTCATTTCATAGCTATAATATTTGTTGTTTCTAATTACATGATAGAATGTAGTATTTATATATTTCAATTTTACATAGTTCTTCGATTTGTAATTATGAAACGAATAAGCGTATGGGGAATTGGGTGTCCTAAGCAATTCTTTTTTTCGTATAAAACAATAAGATGAGTATGTTGAATGCCTTGTATATTTGTTTACATGTTTTTATTTATCTATAATTTATCTTTTAGCCTAAGTGTCATTTTCTGACTTCAATTTGTTATCATCATCTAGGAAAAAAAAAAAAAAATCATTCAAGTTTTAGATGAAAAAAAAAAAAAAGAAAAAAAAATGAAATTATTTTGAAAAGATAGGAACTTTTTGTTCATTATTATCAAATTAATAGTAAAATAAATAACAATATTCATATTTAATATAATATTATTTTTTTTTTATTTTGAAATAAGAATAAACGCGTTGCAAAATAGTACCGAATGCATTAATTGACTTTTTAAAAATATTATGTTTGCATAAAGCTATTAATATTATGGCAAATATAAGATTTTATTAATTAATAAATCCCTTGTACCATGTAATATAGATTATGTTTATTTAATGATTGATATGTCAATGTTGTTATCTAAATAAATTAAGATAAAAAGTCGTGTAAACTTCTCGTCAAAGAAAAAATTATTTTTCACTGCGTTATTCGATTGTTCTTATTCGAATATGCTTATTTTATCAACGTTTTTAGATCTTGTCATCGATCAGTACACATATAAATCCCATTTATAGTTGTAAGACAGTAATATCGTAACAGCATGATAATATAACAGAAGCAAGTAAAAGTTAGAGTGCTGGTATGATGATGAGAGCGAGAAGTCACTAAAGAGAAGTATAAGATATCGCGATTGACTTGACGAGCCAATTTTGTATATTAATTGCTAAACGATATTTGTTAAATTCTACTTAGCATCTTAAGAAAGAAATGTACGAACAGTGGCACGTATTTCCTGTCTACATATTGGACAATATGTAAGAGAAGGAGCACAATGAACGCATGTTGCCAAATGACCACATGGTAAAAATACAACAGCTATTTCACGATCCATACAAATTTTGCATAAACGAGCTTCTTTCAGTCTTCTATTTTCCTCTGCTAATGAATCTATAAAAATGTAAATAAAGGTCTCTGTCCTATTAAATTCCTCTCTATCGATTAGAGACGTTAGTTATATCACTGTAACTTACCAGACACTTCAGAGTTAGTATTTGTCTTCTGTAGTACTTTATCCTCAGTATCGGATGTTCCACAGCTTTGTGTAGAATTTGTACATTCTTCCTGTACATTCTCCCTTTCATTTTCCCTGTTTATTGTAGGACAGGTATTACTATCTTCTGAATTATTTATCGATCTTGCACTAGTATTCAGTGTTTGTTCGGTTATAAGTAGACTCAAAAAATATTGTATTATATCCAATGAATTTTCAATTGATGAATTAGTGTTTTGGTTTTCAGCTCTAATGATTGGGTTGATTAAGTCCGTATAGTTGTTTAGGACATTTAGAAAATGAATTTTTTTATTGTTACATACCGAGCATCTTCGTCCATAGCTTGATTCCGAAGGACATCTGCTATAAGTTGATCCGCACTGTCATGAGGAGCACCAGTTTCTTCCACTCGTTTTCTTAAGGCCTTTTTTACTCCTTCAACGTGTAAACCAATTTCAAGTGCCGCCTGTAGCAATAGAAATAAAACTATTTTATTTCACATAATGTACCATCATTAAATAAGTTATTCTTTATATTAACCATGGCTGGTTCACATCGAAGCATATCTTCGTAAAAAGCATCGTTAAATAGTTGAGGCGATGTTGATACTGTTGGATGAGTTGCAGGAGATACTTCTAAAATTTCTTCGGTATTACTGTCGGATATTTCGGAGGTTTCGGATGCGATCTGCGAGTCATGAAAATATTTTATTACAATATGGCCGATCTGTATTAAAAGCAAATATAATAATTGTGATACATACAGGTCGATCTAAAGATGCCCTATTACACATGTCGGCTACAATCTGTAAAACATAAAAATATTTTATTATAATATACGCGATCTTTGCGTGATAAAAGCAAACATAATACGTATAATTCATACAGCTAGGTCTAAAGGTGGTCTACTGTCAACACATTCTTTTATAAATTCTGGTCCTTGCACGATGTTAACAAAACCACATTTTGGAAACCATTTTGCATGTTCCACCCAAGGATCATCCGTTAATTCCCAATTACGCAAACCACCATCACAATGAAAACATCTCACTTGATCTTCAGTTCCTACGGAAGATATTATTATTTTTTTAAGAAATTTCCTATTATACGTATCTAATTATTTAGAAAGCAAAAACAAATATACTTTTCAAATCAACTTATATTAAAGTTAAACATATAATTCTTACCAACATAATAAAATCCAGCAATTGCTAACATCTCCGGTGTTTGTCTTAGATCTACAGGCCAGCCTTCAAAAGTTCTCAATCTACCTTCATATGTCGCGTGTTTTAATCTTCGTGGTACGCTATGAGTCTGAATACCTAAATCTTTCAAATCGGTTGTTGAACCAGGCATTAATTTCACGTTAGTTAATTTTATTATATCTGTGAAGAAAATATAATATATAAATAATATATTTTCTTTTTAGATTTTATAATAATATAATAATATAATATACCTTCTATATCATCTTCATTGTTTCTTCTTATATAAAAATCACAACTAGGAAAGTGAGTTCTGTGTTCTTTTTCTGGATCATCGCCAAGTTCCCATTGTAATATAATACCTCGACAGAAGACACATTCTACCTAGATTTTTTAATGTAAAATAATATTTATTTTAAAGCTAATATACACGAGACAAAATATTAAAATAAAATTGCTTTTCATACAAATAATTACCAAGTCTGCTTGTTGTAAATAATAGAAACCTGCTTTAGCAAGTTTCTCAGGAGACACTATATTAGATATTGGCCAAGTAGCAAAAGATTCCAATCTTTGCCTCAAGGTTTTGTATTGTCTCTGAGGATCGTCACTTCTTACAGCTGTTGAAAGAAAACACTGATATTCCGTAGCATTATCAGATTGGGCTTGTTCCACCGAAGAAGACGACGATGATAAATCTCTGTCATTAACAGATGCTGGTAGTAAAGGTATATTACAAGTACTGGACGGATTTAAAACAAAAGGACAATCTGGTGCAGCTTGACGATGACGTGTTACAGCTTGATCGCCATAATTCCACTCCGAAATTTTTATACCACATAAGAAACATTGTACTTCCAAACCTACACCAGAATAATAAAATCCTGCTTTGGCTATGCGATCTGCACTTACTGCAGCATTAGTAGGCCAATCAACAAACGTTCTCAATCTATTTTCTTCGATGTTCATTGTAAAAATAAAATATTATTTAACTATTAGAGATTGTATTGGATCAATTATACAAAATAATAGACGAGAAAATACTTGATTATTTAAATTATATATCTCATTTCGTTTTATCCAATTCTATATACACTTAAACTTCATCCTATAGAATTTGTTAAATTAATTTCATTAAAAAATTTCTCATTTTCTTTAGAAAAAAGTAAAATCACGTAAAATAAAACAGATCAACGGTTAAGTAAAATAACGTGCAGATCTTCTAAATCCTAACAGAAAATTCTGTCTAATCAGAATTTCTTCAATTCATTCGTCAGATGGCGTAATAATACGTCTTTGTGGTTTGTTCGAACGGAAGCCTTCTTTCTAGCTTATATACTTTTTATTATTATATATTTGTATTTGTGTTAAGAATTTGTAAGATAAATTAAATTAAAAATTTACATATAATTTTATAAATGCAAAATTAAAATAATAGGCAATCTTTAAGATTAGAACTTGTAAGATTAGGAATATACATGAGTTTGGTCTCAGGGATGTCTATAGTGATTAATAATACCTTGTTCCTTAGTACTTTTCATTTGTTTAGATATTCTAGTTCTATAATAATGAGTATGTATATATTCTAGTTAAAATAGATATCTTTAATGTAAAATTATTTAATCATGTGTAAAAATTGTCCATATATAAATATTATAATAATGGGAAAAATAGTGCCAAATCACGTTACATCGTTGATAATAGTGATGGCCAATGAACTTTTCGTAACCGGGTGATAACAGAACAAGTAGAATATCTACTTGCTAATTTTCTTACGGAATTTTTTATTAAAAAAAATATACACAGTTTAAATACATACAAAAGTATCGTACGTAGTGATATTAATATTGTTAGTAATTAATTAACGATTACAATATGTTATTTTTTAAAATGCCCATGATAAAAAAAATTTCCCATGTAAGTTGATTTTCATGAATTTCATTTTGAAATTTATATACTTGTAAAAGTAAGACGTAATAATGTACGATATATATAAATAATGTTTATTAAGTATTAATATAAGAAATTTTTTTTTCAGATTGGCCTAATTAATCTCCGTGCTTATAGTTCCAAAGTAAAATTAAATGATGTAGTCATAGTCAGTGCAGCCAGAACCCCTATGGGTTCCTTTCTTGGATCACTCTCTAATTTATCTGCAACTAAACTTGGAGCAGTTGCTATACAGGTAATTGATTAATTCATAATTAATAATTTGTTTATATAAATAAATAATAAAAAATTTTATTTTGATGTTTACTAGGCAGCAATTGAACGGGCTGGTATAGCTAAAGATCAAGTTAAAGAAGTATACATGGGAAACGTTTGTCAAGCTTATCTTGGTCAAGCTCCAGCCAGACAAGCTACTTTATTCGCTGGTTCGTTTATTGTTCTAATTAATTATATTAATGATTCAGAATATAAAAAGTAAATTTATAATTGATATAAATCTAATATAAATTAGGGCTACCCAAGTCAACAATCTGTACCACGGTAAATAAAGTCTGTGCAAGTGGTATGAAGAGTATTATGCTTGCTGCACAATCATTACAATGTGGACATCAAGAAATTGTACTTGCTGGTGGAATGGAATCTATGTCCAATGTACCATTTTATCTTAAAAGGGGTGAAACTATGTACGGTGGTATAAAACTTGAGGTACAATTTCTATTTTATGAACGAATAATATCTAATAATTTTTTCTAAATTTTTTATGGTATTTTTAATAATAGGATGGCATTGTATTTGATGGCTTGACTGATGTATATAACAAATGTCATATGGGTAACTGTGCCGAAAACACTGCCAAAAAATTTAATATCACACGACAAGAACAAGATAAATATGCAATTAATAGTTACAAGCGTAGTGCTGCAGCCTATGAAAAGAAAATTTTTAATGATCAAATTGTACCGGTTAATGTACCTCAGAAGAAAGGTAAACCAGATGTTATTTTTGCAGAAGATGAAGAATACAAAAAAGTGAATTTTGACAAATTTGACAAATTAAATACTGTTTTTCAGGTAAATATTTCAACATAATACATAAATGATCATTGAATATAACAAATTAGTTCGCGATATTTTTCTATGCCTAATATAGAAAGAAAATGGAACTGTAACTGCTGGAAATGCATCCACATTAAATGATGGTGCTGCTGCTTTAATTTTAACAACCACCGATGTAGCACAAAAGTTAAATCTGAAACCTTTGGCTCGTATAGTAGGTTTTCAAGATGCTGCAACCGATCCCATTGATTTCCCAATTGCACCTGCTCTCGCTGTTCCCACTGTAAGATTTTTTTTTTATGTTAATATTTATTTTAAAAGTATTAAGCTTAAATCTCGAAATCACATGTATTTGATTATTTATTGCAGCTGTTACAAAATGCTGGGTTAAACAAAAATGATATAACTCTTTGGGAAATTAATGAAGCTTTTAGCGTTGTGGTTGTAGCTAATCAAAAATTACTTGACATCGATCCTTCGAAAGTAAATATACACGGTGGTGCGGTATCTCTTGGACATCCAATAGGGTAAGCAATCAATTTGATATCTTCAATGTTAAAATTGTAATACATACTAAATGTATTTTCAAATTTATAGGATGTCGGGAGCTCGAATAGTCGTGCACTTGGTGCATGCTTTAAAGTCTGGAGAGAAAGGTGTTGCATCTATTTGCAATGGTGGAGGTGGTGCTTCTTCGATTTTAATTGAAAAATTGTAAGTGAACTTTCAAAGGTTTTTATTATACAAAAAACCAAGAAAGCAAATTAATTGATATTATACATTACAGAGGATATATTTTTATATAAAGTTATATAAGTTTATAATGTCGATATTTTCTATGAAAAAAAAAAAAAATCATATTTTATAATATGAAAATAAATTTTTAATACTTATAGAATATCATAATTTATTGTCAAATATTTGTCGCGATCAAATATTTGATAAAAAAAATAGTTTCATAGGTAGATGGATTTATCATTCCTTAGGTACCACTCGGTTTCATCTCCGCCGAAAATAACGCTCTATACGAAGCATCCTTGTCCTCTTTGCGACATCTTAAAGGATGAATTACGTTTACGTTTTGCTGATAGATATCAATTGGAAGAAGTTGATATTACGGCCTTGGGAAACGAAGCGTTTTTTAAATTATATCGATATGAAATACCAGTCCTCTTTTTAGAGGGTCAATATCTTTGTAAACATCGTTTGGATTCTGATCTCTTAGAAAGGAGACTTAAAGAGTTGATGTCATGAGAAATAACATAATACAATGTTATCAAATTTGATATAATTTCAGTTGTCAATAATCATTGATATCATGAATCCTAATGATTCGATTTTTGATTACTAAAAAATATATAAACGAGTAGATGTCTACCGTAGAAGAACAAACAGTCTGCACGTTAGACTCATAAGATTTGTTGAAGAAAATTTGTTGAAGCAAGTTGCTAAGTCAATTCGAAACTCGTCCGCCTTCGCTGTACATCTTCTTTCTCTTTTCCTCTCTATATCTCTGCACGTATTCACCTTTCTCTTCTTACCCGTCTATTTCGCCCCTCTCCTTTACACAACTGCTCTCATACTCTTACGTGGGCCTCACGCACTCCGACTGCAGTCATCAGTGGCGTGTCAACAAAGTGACCATGGTATATAAGGGTGCTCTAAAATATCATGTAAAAAGTAAACAACATTTCTGTAGATTATTCCAATCGATTCAAACGTCCTATTAAAAAATGTATTCAATTTAAAGAAAAAAAGAGAGAGAGAGGGGGGCAGGGGAAGGGAGATAGGGGAGGAGAGGAAGAAGACCCTTTACATCGCGTGTTTAACTAGGTATATTTGTGTAAAATCGATTGGAACTTTTTCCAGTCTGGTGAGTGCATGAAAGTAAACAAAATCGTTGCGAAGGGTCGTAAGCCCTTCGCTGAGAAGTCCACCGAAGAGATTCGCTAAGCGTCTGCTTGTGAGTATCGCGTCTTGGAAAGATTACCCCCTCTACTTTTGTATAGTAGGAAAAGGGGAGAGGGTTCTCAACCGATCTCGATGCAATTCTATGCACACGGTAAGGATCGGTATGGTGGAATCGGTGAATGCACCTAACATCTCTGACTCTCTCTCTCTCTTTCTCTCTCTACCTATCTATTTATCTCTCTCTCTCTCATTCTCTTCTCTTCTCTTGGAGGGTCGTGTCCGTTTTCTTCTTCAGTGCGTGCATTACGCGAATACCGTCGGGTACTTGTTTCTTGTGGCGCCTACGTGGCACGCGCTTACGAGTACCGAGAATACTATAGTACTATGTCGAGAGAGACGTTTGTAAAGACCGATAGAGTAATAAAGAGAAAGAGAGGTTTATATACCGAATAAGACGAATATAAGGAAAAGCGAGAGCTTAGTGAATGAGAAAAAAGTTAGAAAGGGTGGGGAGAGACAGAGAAGAAGAACAAGAAGAGGAAGAGAAGGAGGAAGAAGAAGAAGAAGAAGAAGAAGAAAAAGAAGAAGAAGAAGGGAGTCAAGTCAGTATCCATTTAGGGCGAATCAAGAAATTCACTTTGCTAAAAAGCTTCCTTACTTACAAGTGCGCGACGTTTGCTACGACGTAAGAAACGATTTTTCCTCGGTTATTTTCGCGAGGATTACGAAAAATGTTTACCAATTTTACGCGTTTCTTTGAATTCCAATTCGATTAGGTATGTACGTGTACGTAGAGAAATTTTTAAGAGGATATATTATTTATCGCGGTTCTAATAATCGAATATCAAATACAACGATACATAGGATTTCGATAGATCGTTAATAACAATACGTAAGTTAAACGATTTTGAAAGTGTCGCGTATTAAAGTGACTGATTTATAGCGTTGACGTAGTTTACACCGTATACATGGTACAATTTATTCGATCGTTTTATTCTGACTCGATTTAAATTTTAAATACGTCGTGAGTCTCGATTACAATGGATCTACGCGTTATGAATAATTAGATGGAAGACTTATAGATGCGTACATTTAATAAAAAAATCGAAACAAAAAAAATTCTACTCTTTCGTTCCTAAGTTAGAAATAATTTGAGGTTAGACAATTATAATGAAGCACGCACGAGTTGAGAGGATTTTGACCTTCTCTATAAGCAGATAGACAGACACGACTTCCCTTCGCTTGATTTCTTTCTCTGTTTCTCTTTCTCTCTCTCTCTTTTTCTCTCTTTCTCTCTCTCTATCTCTCTCTTTTTCTCTCTCTCTCGATTCGTGAACTTTTCGAAAGGTCACTCTTGTCTCTTCTTTTCACAATGACTCTTTACGTCGTCAAAATGCTATTCAAATATATCCTATTTTCGCGCGCGGATTCAAACGTAATTTTCATACAATTATTTGAAATCGAAGGTGGCACTGCAATCGTTATCGAAGCGTTTAACCTCGTCAAGGATATCGAAGTATACGTTTACGTTCAATTTTGGTGCACCGTAAAATTATTTTCAAGATCGCAGCATGATTAGAAAGAATAGAATATTAACAAGGTTTTTCTTTTAATACATTTTTCTTATCTTTTACGAATAGGAAATCATCTTGCATGAATAAATATTATCGTTAATTACAAAAAAGAGATGTTCCTTTGTTTCAATATTCGATCATTTATTCTTAAAGAGGTTAATCGTTACGAATTTGAAGGATTACTTATTTCGCGCTCTTTTCGAAGTAAATGTTCGTCAAATTCTCTCTCTTTTTCGAGGGTTTATCCTTTTATAAAGACTAGTTCGATCTCGTGAAGTATTCATATAAGAAAAGAATTTATTTCTTTGTAGGCTTGGCTTGAAGAGAAAAGTGGAGGTGGTAAAGAAAGAAAGAAAGAAAGAAAGAAGAAGAAAGAAGAAGAAAGAAGAAGAAGAAGAAGAAGAAGAAGAAGAAGAAGACGTCGATGCACCGTGTACGTAGGAGCGAGGGTAAGCTTCTCAGATGGCGTTGCGATCGCCGAACTCGATCGGTTCACGAACTTTTGAAAGGGCCGCCGCTCCTTAGGAACCAGTTGCTGCAGGTCGTCTTGAAATACGGACGTGAAATCTCGTCTCTCCGTGAAGTACGTTTGATTAATTTACGGTATAACAATATTTTATTTGATCATTAAACAAATGGACAAATTAAGATAATGAAAGATAAGGACGATTATCGATAACCACAAGGAAAAATCTAGAGCGTTAAAAGAAGAGAATATTTTCGTGTCGTGAGGTTAAGAACGATGATTTTTTTTCTTCGGTGCACCGTAAATTTAAAAATAAAATCAAACGCGTGGTGAATTCGAACGTTAACTTATTAATAGTTATCAAACGGAACAGTGCAATGCGCGAGTGAAATGTCTGTTAAAAATCGTCGATCGCGAGTTATTATTACTCCTTGGTGTAACAGTGAATTCTACGTTCTAAGAGAAGACGAGGAGAAGAGATGAGGAGACCAAAGAGAAATACAACATCTCGATGTGCGTCGTTCTTCCGTGACCCGAATGTGTCGTGACATCGTGCCGAAGAGAGTTCGGAAAGGAGGAGGAGGTGGTGGTGGAGGTGGAGGAGGAAGAGGAGGAGGTAAACGCCTGTGAACGAATTACAAACGAGTTTCGAGAGACAAAGAGTATCAAAGACGAAAGTAAGTATTTTATTTGCACCATATCGACTTTTGTTCCTCCTTAAAAACATTTTCATTTCGGTCTTTCACTTTCTAATTCTAATGTTCATTTAAATTTTGTTCGTTTCTAACATTCGTTAACTTTAATTAAATAATCAAGACGAGCTATATTCATTCGTTTAGATTTTCACTTTAAAGCGTGTACACGTACAACGTGATCAAAAGTATTACCCATTTTAAATTTCCCGCGATTTACGTTCATTCGAACTTTCACAATTCGAGCGTTAAATATTAGAAATTTGTCTTCGATGTGGTTCTCGTGGTTATGGATCGTAGAAAAAAAAAAGACTGTGAGAAAGTTGGGTGCTCTCACAATCGAAGGAATGTGTACGGTGCATCGTCCTTTTGAATGCCTTTGAAAAACGAACGTTCACTTTGTAATTCGTTCGAGGGAGGCCTTGACGAATGGCGTGGGGCCCCACCTACGATTTCTACGAAATTTCTAAATATCTATTTTTTATTGGGACGAATAAGAAAGGTTGATTGGTTTATTATCAGTTTTGTTAGAAATATATGTGAACGCATACCATAATTTTTAATATTACATTAACATATCTATTATATATAATAATATATATGTAATATACATATATATATGTGATATAATATATATATATATATATATATATATATATATATGGGGTACCAGTAGGAATGATTTATATTTTAGTAGATATTTTAGTGCACCCTGTATATAAGAATATTAAAAAAAATTATTACTTTTTTCATATTCGACGACATAAGGCAAAAGATCCTTGATTATATTTCCGGGTCACTGTAACAGGTGTTGTTGTACTGTAAGGCGGTTTCGAAGTTCCACCTCTCCGTTCTTTTTCATAAAGAATATATCCTTTCTAACACATAGAATTACGGTCGCGATAGAAAATAACCGAGCATAACAGCTAGCATAACAATTAAACCGGATCAGCCGTGTTCAAAGTGCAGGACTAAGGAGGAGATCTGCCTTTCTCTTCGTTTCCTCTATCTCATCTTTCTGTTTTTTTTTCTTGTTTTTTTTTTCCTTTTTTTTTCACTTACGCATGAAAAGAACATAAACAATGAGTATTTTTAGACCGTGACACCTGTCGTGAAATACGCCAATTTTCTCTTTGCTTTTCTTGCGAACGGAAATTGTCATTGAACGGGACATCTGGATCTTTTTTTAAAGATTATTGATAAGTAATCATTTCTTTTTTCTCTTTTCTATTTGTTTGTTTAAAAGAGTCAACCATCTTTATCTTTTCGATTAAAAGCTTCGATCGGATTCAATTCAATGATGATCTGTCTTTTATATTAATTTATAACTTTTTATTATTTATATATGTATAAATGTATTCTACATTCTTTTAGAAATTTAGATTTGAACAATTTTCTAAATCATAATGTTTCTAATTAATACTTTTGTATTTCGTTTTTATTACTTTAGTTTCCTTTGTTTATTCAACATTGTTGTTCGTTTGTTAAGAAATAAAGGAAGAAACATAAGATAAAGGAAAGTAAGGATCGGCGAGGAAGGGCAACTTGTAGTTTTTATTTTAAGGATTGCGTTTCTATCCCTTGGGTGGGTCGTGAAGCGTGGCACACCACCACGAATGAGAGTGGTTGGCCTTCGAAGCAAGTATCGTTGCCGATCTTCGGACTTTCTGCTCTGTGTGCACTGTGCAACTTGGAGAGCCACTGTATGTGTAGAGAAAAAGAGAGAAAGAGAGAGAGAGAGAGAGAGAAAGAGAGAATGTTTCGTTTCCACCATCAAACGAAAGTCATACTGTACAAAAGTATTAAATGAAATTATTTCTTGAAGGTAGTAGTTCGTATCGTCGAGAGAAAATGAAAAAAGAAAAGTAATAAAAAGAACTTTGCCAACAATAAGTCAATTTCTCGAGATTATCGATCAAAAACAAACGATAATGCCCGTATTTAATCCTCGATCGTTTTGTAAATAGTTCGTGTCGAGTTTGATAGATCGGAACGAACAAAACGGAAAAATCGAGATCTCCATTCGTGTAAGAAATTTCATTAAATTTTCGAAAGTTCTCGTGATGAACAGAATGGAACTTTGATTATTTCCAACGTTCTATAGTGTCCCTCGCCAATCTAAAAACTTTACTACCGTATTTTACTGCTTAATTATAATGAAAAAAAAATTATGATAATTCGGTAGAAAACTTTCTACGTATATTATTTCAATTAATTTGTATGTAATTTTTCTTATCGACAATTTATTAGAGATACCCTATATTTATATCGTAGAATATTCTATTTCCTTTTCGATAGAATAATTTGATAAAAATACATATATATATATATATTCTATATCTATTTTATCGTATATTCTGTTGACGGTCAGAACGAGTTATTCTCAAGTTAAATGAACTAGGAGGAGGATATTAATTATTATTAATATTATCCTTATCTCGTACCTCGTTTTACTTCATAAATTTCTTACAAACGCCTTCTCTATAAAGATGTCGTCTTTCTGATAAACCATGAACTTGATTATTGAATCTCTTGAATTTCTTACTGACTTGACCTATGAACTTTCGTTATTGTTTCTTTATCTCTCTCTTTTTTCTCTCTGTCTCTCTCTTTCTCTCTTTCACTCAATCTTTCTGTTCAATTTCATTATAAGTTTATCAACATAATTCTCGATAATTTTCATTTTGTCCTTGGGAATAGGAATCTCTCTTTAATTAAAAAAAATTAATTAACCATTCCCAAATGTACATAGAACTCTAGATAGTGTATTAAACATCAGCGATAGATATTTTTGAGGCGTTGTCCGACAACATGATTCATGAACGTGCTATGTGGACTTGTTGCCTGTTGAAAAGGTCCGGTTACTCGTTACCTTTCGAACATAAAACGCAAACTTTAATCGATTACGATATTTACTATTATTATTTCTATGAGGTCATTTGGATTTATTAGAATGTACCCATGAAAATGGATGAGAATTTTTAGTTTCCGGTAGTTTCATTAGAAAGGAATTTCAAAACTTTCATCAAGATAGAAATTAGTGTTTAATATTAATAGACATTAGATTATTCGCATTAAATATTAATAAATAATTTTTTTTTATTTTATATTGTTCATAAAAAAAATACGAGACACAATTTTTTAATAGATATAGATATTTATATTTGAACAATCAGCTGTTTTATATTCTCGATATTTATCAGTTTTTAAACGACGTTTAAACAATTTTGCATCGTACTTTGTTGTTGTTGTTTTTTCTTCTCTTCTTTTATCTGTTTGAAACGTAATTATTTTTTTAATAATATTATGGTTTTTTTTTCTTTTTTTATTCATATTGATTGAATCAGACATAACTTAGACGAGATGATCCTTGAAAAGTTTCAAAGCTGTAAATGTCAATACGATAAAATATATTAAAATTTCTTTTTGTATTCTCACGTTATAAGTATAAATTAAAGTAATTACTTTAAAAGATCTATCATTGAATATGGTGCCATGGACAAACAAGTAAAGATAAATATTTATTCGGTAGTCGATGGAGAAGAACCGGAAAAGCTTAGCTATATAAAATAGAGAGGGGGGGGGGGTTATGGAGATTTATTTATGGTATATGACGTATCAGTGATCGGTTAGAGAAGAAGTTTCTATCAAAACACAAAGTCGTTTTCTTCTCTTTTCTTTGTATTATTATTTTGTAAATAAACACGCTTGTTTATCTTCAGTAGGATATAAACATTATTGATTTATGTGAATGTATAGTAAACGTAGTAATATATAAAAAAATGTTTACCGAAGAATCATAAATAATCTTTTATAAAAAATTTGTTTGAAACTCCAGAAAGTATAAAAACATTTAATTAATATTTTCTCTCTTCTTTACTTATCGTAGAAATATATCTTTGTACGATTAAAATGTAAAAAAATGTGTGTATAGTATACTTTGATAATGTTAGATGATAATGATTTATATTACATATTGACATAGATCAAGAGTGTGTGTGAGAGAGAGAGAGAGAGAGACAGAGAGAACAAATAAAATCGCACTTTCAGAATGAAACAAAGGGATTACTTTGGAGTCTTTGTTTGCGATGCGGGACCACACCACCCGCACTTCGCATATTTGAATTTAAAGCAGCGTACACAACGATCTATCGAAGAAATCGATCACTCTGATCTTGACATACGATACTGTCTGGTTACAACCTGTTGTTATCCTCGCGTTTGATATATTATACTCTATTACTCTCTCACTTTCTTTTTTTTTGTATGCTTAATTTCTTAATCGCGAAATATGATCTATCGAATTTGGAATTTTGTTAAGTATCGAACGATCGGTCGATCGGACAAAAACGATACTTATAAATCATTCTTTTTGTGTCTTCGTATGCTTATCGATCCAAGGACGACTTCTTATGTCAGTATTCCGTTAGAATACAAATAAGTTATTGACTACGTTTACTATCGAAAAGAATAATAAGTATTTTAAGTTTATTGTTCGTCCAGACTCGTTCTTCTCTTTCTTTTTTCTTTTTCTTTTTCTTTTTTTTTTTTTAATCTCATTCTTTAGATGATGTAAGTATGTGATATAGCCTTTCTCTTTTACACAGAGCAAGTCGTTGACAAAATTATTCGGGGAGAGAAAGATCGACCGTTCCATCTCGTTCTCGCCAGTGGTTGAACAAATAAATTGCTTGATGAATGACTCACGTTGTCCGCAGAACTCGATACGATTGAACTCGTTGAAAGATTATGTTGGAAGATCTTCACACACACACATACATATATATATATATATATTTTCTTTTTTACTTGCCTACTTTTCCTCGAATAGAATCTTATTTACATATATCTATGATTTCTATATACTAAGTCGATAAAAGAAAAGTTACGTCATTGTTATACCAGGTGAGATTCACTAATTTATAATCAATCAATATACTCTCAGAGAGTAAATTTTATATTCTTCTTATAAAATGTATATCAAGTACAATTTGTTATATATATTTTTTATGTTCGTATGAGAAAAAGGGAATCAAGTTTGTAAAAATTCTGTTACTTGATATCTCTTTCCTCTTTTTCTTTCTTTCTCTCTCCCACCCACACAAAGACAGGAAAGAAAATAGAATAGAATGATTTTTAGATAAATTCCAGTCCTTTTTTCTTTTTTTTATATTATCCTCGTAGAGTGACACGAAAGAGGACGTGCGAAAAAGCACAACGTTGGGATTCATGAACTCGAAGTGTACCCCGGATAAGGAAGGAGAGCACTAGGAAGAGCAATCCCGTGCAACGTAAGTGCATTCTCAAAGCGTGGGAGCATACCTTAGAATATTACCAAGATAAAACGAATGCACTGACGTTTTTACTTTCTTCATTTTATTTTTCAAGATTTATTTCGTCTTTCCTTATCTCTTGCTTCCTAAACACTTAGATTAAATATTCGATGTGTTTCTAATATCTAACGTGTTACGAAACACGATGATAAAAATTTATTATGCGGATTCTTTAATCACTTCGAACAGACAATTGTTACTCGCGAATCAGCCGATTAACGTGTAGCTCATAATCGTTGCTAACGATACAAACGATGATTAGAATGATGTTTCGACAAGTTATGTTCGCAGTTATTATTCGATTACGATCGCAGATATTGTTCGAAGTTCTATCGAATCGGACATTCCTAAAAATTTCGATATGTTTCTTTCGGGCTTAAATGCTTTATCGTTTCTCAATGTTACCTTTGAATTTCTGCGAAAACTTGGTGAGTCAATCGATTCGTACATTGAGTATTTCTAACGAAGAAAATAATTGGAATTCTCGTGTAATTTTTCGATTGGAAGGAACGAGTAGAGTTCAGAAAAATAAAAAATCAATCGATCGTTGCGTTCGATTGCGAAATATTTATATAAGATCTAATGATTTATCGTTATGTTTCAGGTGGAAATTTTAGAAAAATGGCGTCGGAGGATTGCGATTTGATCGATCTTGGAAACGACGTATGTGTGCCAAGAGTTTCACTGACCGATCCAACGCCAGAGGAACAGGAACATCTACTGGATGTCTGTCCACCAAAGTTGGAACAGAAGCTGTCCCTGACCGTGAAACAGGAGCAAGTTCAGAACGATAGTGACAACGGTGATGTCTTGGTGACCTTGGGACATGATCAGGTTGTACCAATCCGGAAACGAATCGACGTTGTCTCGTCGGATACTATAAAGAGGATACGTGACATCACGAGGAACCTCGAACCGGTTATTAGACGAACTTGTTCAGGGATCATTCAGGATCATCGGGACATTGTTGATCATGCTAGTTCAGAAATAATTAACACTTCGGAGGAAGAGACCTTCGAGGCGCAGGAGATCAATAGTGCTTTTGATTTCCTTGCTGAACACGAGGACAACGAGGATCATAGTGAAACCAATCAAGATGACGTTGCTGGCTCGAATAGATCGATATCATCGTCCGCTATACCACTCATCGAAAAAAATGAGTCGTCTTCTTTAGAAAATCGTCGTAGAAGAAATAGCGATAGTTACGAGGACATAGAACTTGATAATCCAGCATTCGAATCCTCGCTTTATGAAGTATCATCTTCATCTCGTACGGTAGCTAACTCCTGCTTCGTTGATTTTGATCTTGAACTACGAGAGAAATGTAAGAGACGTGCTCAAGACGAGAGTATGTTCCTACGTGATACGAAAAGGAGATCCTTTCAGAGCGTAGTTCATCGTAAATCTTGGGCAGAAGGAACGAAGGGACATGGTTCCAAGGACTCTGGTAGAGTCAATAGATCTGTTAGCTTGGAAGAGTCTGGTCAGTCTTGCGAACCTGTTGACTTTTTTACCGGGTAAGGATTTATCTTGTCTGTGTTTTTTTTCTTTCTTTCTTTCTTTACTTGTGATACACATATTTACGGTTTTAAATGAGCTAGCAAATTTTTTACACGATGAATTAAAAAAGAAAAGAAAATTATTCGCAATATTTATTGGTATATAACTACATTCAATAAAATATACTTTGTGTGAGAATGTAGGAATACATTCGCATGTACAAGATAGACGAGTACGTTGACTGAAAAGTATAATTTTGTGCCGGAAGTATTTACCAAGGCACGACTTAACGAGCGTGCAAACTATTTCAAATCGTTCTGCTACCCTCCACAGACGAGCCATCGTACGTAACTATGATCATCTGGCCTGTGAAAATAATTTCAATAGAAAGAAGAAAAAAAAAATATATATATAAAATAGGTCTAATTTTTGAAATAAATCGAAGCAACAAATTCGATTGGCGTTCGTATCGTTTGAGACACTTTCGAGAATATTACGTATGATTCATGAAAGCGGAAAATTCTAACTTTCATGTCACCTATTGCACTAATCTATTATGACACTTTTTTTTCATATAATCTCATTGATTTTTTCTTGTTTAGATTACGTTCTTATTAAATAAAAAAAAAAGAGAGTTAATGATTATTTTCGTTATAGAGAATATTTTCTTAGTAAACGGTATAATAATTTTTTTCTTTAAAGTTTCTCAACAAAAATAAAAAATCATTCACATTTATAGTTTTGATAATCGATTTAGTTTTGATAATTCGATCGAAAATTCTCTTCTTCGTATAGTGTAAGTAGATCATTGTACGTATTTAGATAATCGGTAAGGTCGAATAAAGATGATCAAACATAAACGTCGGTTCTCTTTTTATAAATGTCAGAATCGAATAAAAGAGTTTAGTTCGTCTGACGTGTTCGTTCGGCAGCTGCGGGCGTCGTCGAACGAGAACGAGTTATCAAAGAGGGTAGGCAGTTCTCGTGATAAGGAAAATAAAATAAAGAAAGAAAGAAAAAAAAAAAAGATTCTGTCTGGCATGGTTGGCCTATGTTAATGGTCATACATACGCATATATGTATATATGTTACAACACAGGAAACGGAGGCGCTTATATATTCGTCTAACGGTTTTATTTACAATAACAGTCACGTCTATCTAGATCGTCAAATCGATTTAAAAAAAACATTATTCACGTTAAATATTCTTGTACGGCGTTCGATCTCTTTTACATTATTCATTGTCGTTTATAACGTTGAAATACCTGCTGTTAACACATTGATCACGTAATATCTTGTAGTTATATATGTATTAGTTATATATTTTTAGAACGGTCATTTTTCTAAACTCATCCGAATCTACGTAGCTTTCGATATAATTAGATTACAATAATATGAAATTATTGAAATGTAGAAATAACGTAACAAACGTAGACACATAGAAGAAACTGTTTGAGCTTGATCGATATTTCAAGATTTTCATGTCGAACATGTCGATAAAATCAATTGTTTCATTTAAATAATTAAAAAGAGACAAAACAGAAAAAAAGAAAAAAAAGTTATAGGATCGTTGGTCACGGTGGAAAAGAAGGAATAACGGATACGTGTCGTTAAAAGACCCACGGGGATCGCGAACACTTTCTATCGTCCTCTCCCTCGTGGCATCGGTTAACCGGAAGTTGTGTTAGCCCGGGCTCGTGCGCGAGAAGCGTGGATCCCGCATGGCGAACACTGCGGGGTTCCCGAAGTGGCACGTGCGCTTAGCCACGCTCCTAAGAACAAAGAGACCCTTTTATTATTATCCTTCCTCGAAGAAAACTTCCGAAAGGACGTATTCCTTTCTTTTCATGCTCGAGATATCATCGCGTTCGAGCTTGATAATCGTCGTGCCATCCATCGACTTTCTCGATCTCTGCTTTCAGAGCTCTCGATCGTTGTCACGCGGAAGAGTTGCCATGCAATCGATCATTATTTTGCAATGGTTTACTAAGATTTCTCTCCTCTCGGATCATATTGTTCATATTTCTCGTATTTATCTTGAAACATAATCGAATAAGAAGAGACGATATTAGGATATACCAACAAATATAATCAGAATTTGTAATTTAATCGTGTATCAGATCGATCTATGAGTCGAGCGGATCAATACGATATTTTCTAATCGGAATGAGATAAAACTAAAAGAAATGATTTGTTCGATAGGAAAACACCGGATGAAGAATCAACGATCAGATCGGAGGAGGCTTGTTCGGAGTGTTCGGAAGTCGATTGGTCGTGGTTGGAGGAAGTGGAAAGCCTGCGGGCGTCGGAGACGTCCGGCCACGGCGCGGGTTCAGCGGCCAATGAGCGCTTTGAGTTGGTGGGGAGGAACGCGTCTCCGGTGAACGAGAAGACGGAGCGCAAGCGCGACACCGAGGATCGGTTCGAGGAAGCGAGTCGCAGTGCCGCGATGTCCGTCACCGCGTCGACGGGAAAGTCCTTAGTAGATAGTCTTTCTCGATCGGACAACGTTGATCGTCAAAATAACAATAATAACAGTAACAATAGTAATAATAACAGTAGTAACAACGGTATATACGTTGGAAGTGCGAATAACGATGATATCGAAACGGAATTGCGTTTCGATTCGAGCAACGAACTTGAATCAAATAACAATAATGTCGGTAACAATCGCGTTACAAATTCTTGGGTACGCGCCTCCATGAGGCGGCTACGTCACTTGCGATTACCAGAAGGAACGCTCGAACATAGACAGCGGAACGTTGAACCGACCAATCGGAGAACGGCGATCGTTTCGGCGCCAAATTCGTTGCCAGACATCGCACTTATAGCACCTGAAATTTTAGCTGCTCAAACGAATGGTACTTCGGGTCATCATTTAAGGCCGTCCAGTGCGCCTGCTGTTCGGAACAACGCGAGTAACGTTGCTATTTCTAATACGAATTCTACCAACGGTAGTGGTATTGTTGTTGTTGTTGGTGGTGGCAGTGGTGCTGGTGGTGGTGGTGGTAGTGGTAGTGGTGGTAATGGGAACGTCGCGACGCCGCGACGACCAGGACGACAACACGGCGGCGCCGTAACTAATACTACCACCTCGAACGCTCCTACCAGCGTCGCGACGCCTTCAGCGAGGTCCAGGTGTGCCTCGAACGCCGTTAGAGACACCACTTCTTCGGGACAGAGCAGCGTAGCATCTACTACAACCGGAAGCGACGCAACCGGCTCCTCCGGAACCACGACCTGTTCCAGCTCTTCCAACGGTTCACCAGCCAGCACGGCGACCAGCCCGCAACGCGCTGCCTCCAGGAGGTATTTTGTTTGCTATTTTATACATTTGCTTTATTTATTTGATTACTCGATATATTACCATTTTTTATATTCACTTTTGTCTATAATATCAGGAACGTCTCTACTTAGAAAATACGTCAAAGCGTTAGATGACCTTCTCTACTTCGAGAACACTTCTCTACTTTCATATCATAGAAATCAACTCGCGAGAGAGATACTTCTTAACGTGGGCGGTTAGTTCTCCTTCTCCTCTAGACGAGTTGTAAATCGTGTACGTGCGAGAATTCCTTCCTTTGAATTCCCATAGGACGATTCGTTCCAACGTCAAACGAGTTTTCACTATTAATGCGATATCCGAACGTTCAACAAGATGTACAAATCAATGCGATTTTCTAGTTTTCCTTCTTGCTCTCGATAAAAAAGTTTTGAATATTTGAATCCTAAATGTGAATTAATTCTGTAACTGTTCGTTATCATTAAAATACGACATATTTCTTCGAACGAGTTTTGCAATTATGGAAGATGTTTCGATGGCAGGATCGATTGTTTATCAATTCTTCTTCTTCTTCTTCTTCGTCATTTTGTCTCGAACGAATTCGTTTGCTTCTTTTTATCATCCTTCTTAACTTTCCGGGGCCTCACCTTTATTGCTATATTTGCCGGAAGCGAAAATCAAGTTAACGAGTTGATTGTAACCGCCTGTTCATCCAAGCTTGACACTGCTCGCAAGCATTGCCTCCTCTTTTTGCGTAATCGTTCGATACACCCACTGGGCAGGGCGTTAAGAAACTCCTTTGGAAGATATTTTTTAAGTAACTTTTTCATTTAACTGTGACGTCTTTCTAATGAACTCACCTCAAAGTCGTGCTTCGTTAATCAGATTTTCCAATCATTCGAAACTTCAAAGGAATTTCGATTCGATTTTTATAAGAGAATTCGATCGATTTAATTATTCGTTTGGCCATGGAAGTTTATCACGAGAATAACTGGAATCCTTCTTGCAGGATTTGGAACGTAAAGAATTCCGTTTAACGCGCACGCACTGATGATGATCCTTAGAGTTTGATGCAATAATTCATAATTCACAGGCAAACAATGCGCGTGAAAGCGAAGAAGAAACATATTTAGTCAGCGCTGAAAGTTTTCGTACGCTTTTCAAAAGTCTTCATAGAAGTGAAAATACCGAACGCATTGATAGAATTTTTTTGTGAATACAATCCTTCGATAAAGGATCTATCTAATTTTTCAAGACATTTCATTATTTTTAAGAGAAATAATTGAATAGTTTGAAGGAGCGGACGAATATTTTTGACGTTTGTTATACTTTCGAGAATTTTTTTTTCCGTTTCCTTTTCTTTTCTTATAGTATTCAATATATCTTGCATGTAGAGACTCACCAACTCATTGTCTTAGAAATAATTGATTAAGTTGCCACAAAGTTTGTTGCAATCGTATCAGAACTTATTCGTCGTGGAGAAAAGATTACGAAAAGTTCCATTAATTTCTTTAGTTATTTTTCTTTTCTTTTTTCCTTCTTTTTCTATCATTTAATTCAATCTCAACGTTTTCTCGAAACGAACGCACATGTTATAATGTTAGCCTTCCTAACCCACATAAAGAATTATACGCGTGCATGTTCTTCAACAAATTTATCTATCGTGTTCAACTTGCGAGTTTCACTCTGCTTTTTTAGCGAAAGCCTTAAGCGAGTTTTCCAGTCAAATAGTGGGTGTTTTGTGTATCTTTAACCAGGATCGCAACGTTAAATTATTTATCTCGTGATCTCTCGGAAGTAAGTAGTGATTTCGAGAGAGAATTTCGCCTTCTACCGAACGTGGGAAATGTCAGAGCAGTTTAGAAATCATTCTGGATATCAATTCGTTAAATATAAAAATTCGATTTAATTTCTTACCCACGACCTTCCAGTTATATTTTCTATGATTCAACTAGTTAGTTAAGAGAAATCGATTATTTCGATTATATCCACGTCACACGTGCAATCGATCGAGTATTAATGAACGATCATCTATTTTCTCCATTATAAGAACATGATAAATTCATATTTCAAAAGTGTACACAAGAGATCGATCGATCGATCGTTGCAGTAAGAAACTATATACCTACATATATCGTATATGTATGCATACATACGTAGAGAGTTATTACTTGTGAACCAATTGTATAAACACGTTTACATTCTTCCAACATTACTTGCAGCTTGTTCTCATTCTCTCGTTTTAACGTCATTCTTTTTCTGTATTTTCAGTATTGATAATCGTTGAAGAATTTTCTTGAATTTATTCATAGGAAACACTATGCTTTTTTTCTTCTTTTCTTTTCTTTTCTTTTTTTCAGAGAATCATGAGAAACTAGAAACGTTTCTTAGTATCTCGATCGATCGATCGATTTCTCAAACGGGTCGACGATCTCGATCGTTTACAGAAATCGTTTAGTCGTCAATGAACCGTATCACCTGTTGCATAATCGGTAACCTTGCTTCTGGAGCAAGATCAATCGACAGATGATAAAGATATTCTTACAATTTTATATAACCAAAATAAATGAGAACGTCTCGACTCTTTTCTAAAATGTTAATCGTCAGACGTTGTATTTATTTTCTTTTTTCTTTTGTATTTAGATGGAATATAACCTTCGTATCGAAAGGACGTTTCGCTCTCTAGGACGACTCCTTCGTTTTCTCACTTTTTCGATTAGTCTTCGTTGAGCTCTTCGTGATTTCACTCGTTAGCGAGCATCTGGCGTTAGACGTGAATTTGTTTATTACGACCATGAATTTATTCTCGTCGTTATTAGGTAAAGTTAAAGAAACACGTACATAAATACATACGTAGAACGTTATTGACACTAACGATTATTTATTTTGTACTTGACGTTCTCAATTTGTTCTCATGAATGATACTTCGCAGAAAAAACACAAGTATATTTTTCTCATATGCTTTAATTAAATTATTGAAATTTATAGTCTTTTGAATAAATTATTAAAATTATCTATTTTGATATCTTTCATTGTCAAAAAAAAAAAAAAAAAGGAAAAGACATTAAATTAAAGAGGACCGTTCGTTCGCGATATCAAAACATGCGGCACAAAGGTCTACAAGTTTCAAGGTAGATATATTTTAATAATAAATAACGGAATATAAAAAAGAATCTTGAGAATATATAAGAGGTCGATCAAACATGTTATTAACAGGATGATCGTTTTACTCTTTTTCTTTTTTCTTACGATGAAACGAGAAAATCCAAAGAGAAGCGGTTCTTTCAACCATGACCGCGAACGTTTTAATAAACGTATCTATCTACTTAATCAACGCACCATTGAGTTTCCTCTGTCAGTTTCTTTTATTTACATTGCACAAAAAGAAAATATAAAAATTTCCTAACAATGTTTATAAAACTCCAATAGAATCTAGAAGTATCGAAGGAAAAAAAAATAACGTGAATAGAAAAATAATCTCGTTGAAAATCCCCAAGATGATCTGACAAAAAAAGAAAAAAAAAAAGAGAGAAAGAGAAAAAAAATTCGATCGTCTTAAATTCGAGACATCTTAGATCGATCCTTCTTTTTTCTCCAGATTGTAAATGTACGAGTCTAGAAAGATTTGTTTTTTTATCGAACCTAGGAACTTTTGGTCCAGATTAAATTATTTGATCCATAAAACTTAGTCGTATTTAAGAGGAAAGAAAGGTGTTCTAACAATAAGTCTCACGTTTTTGGGTCAGTGGTTACTTTCATAGCATCGGGTCAGCGATACCAGCGATACAACAACATAGTTACTTTAACGGTACATCATCGTTGTGTAGTAAGTCCCGGTCATCGACGCCGATGTTCTATAACCGTGTTGAAGTAGTAGCATACACGTCGAATAAAGAAGATAATATAAGATGGAACATATATATATATAATATATATAGTGAGAAGAAGGGGCTTAGAGGGATAGGGAAGGGTGCGGGGTTAGGAACGAGCGTTGGTGTCACTTTTTATGTAAGACAATGAACGTGGCTTTGTTCTCTATCCACCTTTTCCCCTTCTTCAAATTCTCACGCGCTTGAGCCTCGGAAAGTGCTCGTATGTCAACCTCCAGACGATGACTCTTGCCAATGGCACCGGCTGCCCACCGGACCACTACGTGTGAGTTGTGTGTTGTATATGAGTGAGTGAGTGAGAGAGAAAGAGAGAGAGAGAGATAGATAGATAGAGAGAGAGAGAGATGCTCGTTTGAGGTCACTGCACTTACCACACACAGCTCCTAGCTTATTCAGTTTTCTTTTCGTTCTTTTTTTTCTCTCTCTCTCTCTCTCTCTCTCTCTCTTTTTCTTTTTTTTATACTTTTATACATTTCCACTTGACTCCTCACCCAATTTACGAAGATCTTCTCGGAAGTTTTTTTTTTTTTTTCCTTTTCTTTTTTCCCTTCCTTCAAAGAACTTAACAGTCTAATCGTTTCTCTTGGGCAACACATTTTCTATCCTCAATGCTGCTTTTGTTCCATTCTTTTTTCTTTTTCCATTAGGATTGTTTAACCGTTACGTAATACGTCGTGTCAAAGAAACGAGCTTTCCCGTTTTAGAACGAGAACTCAATGAGATCTTTCGGATCTAGGAGAAATAGAAAAATTTGTTCAAGGATTTCTAATACTTCGCTCTCGTAAAAACGAAAATACGAGTAGGAGATCGTTCGGAGTTTAGTTCAGAAAACGGAGAAAACCTTGACTACTTTTCTTATCTCTTTTCTTTTTCTTTTTCTTTTTCTTTTTTTTTCTTTTTCTTTTCGTTTCATTTCATTTCATTCCATTTCATTTCATTTTATTTCATTTCAACGTCTTTCTAAAAGCGAGAAGGCAATTCGATCTTTTCACACGATTGCCTTTCCCTCTTTTCTAATACTCTTATTCCAGCTTGTTCACCTTATTCTTTCTTTCTTAGTTTCTTATCTAATCGGAAACTCTTCGACGATCTCTCACAAATGGATATGCTCCGTAACGTTGAAACGATGATGAATTGATTCAACAAATGTGAATCAGTTTATTCCGTTCTTGGATATCTACGTTCGCATGTTTAAAGCGAAAGTACCGGAAGTCGAATATGTTTAGAGCGGTAATTAAAAAATGTATTTTTAATTTTTCATACGGGTAAATAAAACATTTTTGAATCGCACTTCCGTCATTTTTATACGAGAAAAAAAAAGAAACGCCTAAGCAGAAAAATCGATTTTTATGATTGTTTCCCGTTTTCTTTCGAGAAAAAAAAAATTAAATCCTTTCTTTAGATTTGTGGACATGCTTTGTGTAGCCAAGCGACGAACCCGACGGTCACGTTAGGGCGGTGCTTATACACGCCTGACCGCGGTGGTAACGTTTCTTATTGATTATTTCCCAGGTGAAGTGTGTGTTGGCGTGCTACGAAACTGCCCAGAAAGAAAGAAATAACACTACAATTTTAATTCTCATGCAAAGAATGTAAAAATTGCTATGATTTGATCATAGAAATTTATCGAAATAATTTCGATCGTTCCAACGATAAAATTGAATGGTCGGATTAATCGTTTAACCTTGGACCAAAATTTAGAATAGAAATTTTTTCTTTGATAAAATGATACGATATAAAATAATACAACAAATTTTATATGAATCAATTAATCTTCCTATAGTGAAATTAAAGACGAGGATTATGATCGTAATTGTTTCCAACGAATTATATAATAGTAATCATCTTTTCGGATGAAGAGGTCAGATTTTTTGAATTTTTTAAACTTTTTGAATAATAAGTAATGAACCCTTATGTAAATTTAGATACGATCAGTTCGTGAATTCTTCCCGAAGAACAATAGAAATTTTCAAACAGCAAACCATTTCCAATTGTAAAACGATTCACTTGTAGGATAGATCGTTTATCATAGTAGGTGTAGGTATATATACAAATATATATTATATACGAAAAGGAATCGGTAACGTCGGTGGTCTGTAAGGTTCTCGCAGGCGAATAACCGGTTCTCCGCCTTCTTGTCTCGCTCGTTCCTTAGTCTGTCTCCTCCGTGGGACTTTCGCCAAGAATTTTTCCAAATTTCTTTTTCGAATCACGGTTAAATTTCTCTTAACAGAAACTCCAAGAAAAGCGTACGTACATAAACACGATGATGATGATGATGATGATGAACGATAATAACAATAATAATGGTAAATCGTTAAATCTCATTTTTATCGAGTTTAGCTAACATAACGAGAACATTAACAAATATATATCTCGTTAAAAATAACTATTCCAAATATTTTTATAAGTTTTCAAGATAAACAAAACGTATCTCGATTTTTATTTTAACGAAGAAGTCAACAGACTCGTTTTATCTTATCTTTTTTTTTTGTTTATTTTTCTTTCTTTTTTAATAATTGAAATGTACACTCAAGCAATATCGTTTCTTTTGAATCAATCGACGTTCATTTTTGATAATCGATCTTATTAATTTTATCTTCGAATTTAATCTATTTAATCGCATCGCTTTTCAGATGATAGTTGCATGTAATGTCACGTTCACTTTATACAGGTATATGCCAATTACATATAGATATGTAGAATTCTAGGCAAGTCGACGGTTCTCCTCGTTCCACGAAACATATTTCGAAGGATACATAGAATATATCTATCTACCCACGCATCAATAACTGTCAGAACATTCGTAACGGAGAATTCGTATACTAGCAACTAGACATCTTGGAAAGTAGGTAATGTTACGAGCCAATTAAGGAAGTCGGACAGAAAGGATTCGCGTTCGATCGTCCCAAATTCGTTCGTGACATTTTGACGTTTACTAGAAATTGTTATTTCAAGTCGTTGACCCGTAAAATTATTTTTTCTCATTTTATAATTATCATTAAAAGTAATTTTATATGATAGAAATTATTACGATTATTATTATTATTATTATTATTATTGTTATTAATAAGTAATATGTACATACGCGTAGACGAGAAAGGAAAAGTATTTCCACATTTGTCTAATGCTTTCGTTAGAAATTTTCACTTAAGGATTTTCTTGTATGTACATCTTTTTCTCTCTCTCTCTCTCTCTTTCTTGAACAGTGAATTTCAGAGTTGACTCTTCGGGATTCTCTCTGGAATGGAAGCAGCAGCAACAGCAATAGCAGCAGCAGCAGCAGCTGCTGCATCGCCTTTGATGGTAGACTGTTAAAGCCGGTTATACGGCAGGTAGTCAATTGCTTCTCTAACGCGACAACGGCAAAACCAACAAATCTTTTTCTCGATCCCTTTTGCTCCTATTTCGTTTAGCTTATAAAATTATTTAGAATGCATATCGTAAAGTCGAATTATATGTCGGATTATTATACATCCTGAGAATGAATCCTATTCAAGGACGATCAATGAATAGATATAAAAATTTAATTGGATAATCATTTTCTTCTTTTATGCTCCACGTTAATACTTCTTAACGTCGTTAAAATCTCGTTATTACCTAACATAATCATTTCAAATATCTTCATCCTGTATATATTTTTTATTTTATTTTTATTTTATTTTTTTATCTTTTTTTTATATCTTTCCTTTGCGACTTATTCACTCATTTGTTCATACATCTACCGTATCGAATGATCCGTGAAATCGTTCACGACGTTAATTTTCAGGTAGAAAGTGTCTTTTCCACGATCTCCTGTCTCAATCTAATTTTTCATTCGAATACTTCGAAGTCATATGGTGTAACTTAGCTTACAAGAGAGTTTCAACACAAAAACAGTGATCTTTCCATCGAAATTGAAAAGATAGCAACGTTCAACAGAATTTCTCTCTCTTTCTTAATTTCGTTTCGATTAATCAAAGTGCATGCATTTTGGTTCACCTTTCTATGCATGATTATCGATATTACGTGAATTAACTCATGACTGATTTGCTTATATTAGAGAAAGAGAGAGAGAAAGAGATAGAAAGAGAGAGAGAGAGATAGAAATTATGATTGACAATGAAAAATGAGAAAAGATATAAGAATATATATTTGATAATGGAGTACGATCGATCGGTCGATCGATAACATAATTTTATACGACCTATTTTATCTGTCATTAATTTTTCTTTTTCCTTTTCCTTTTTTTTCGTGTCAATGCATTTTCAACTTATGATTGAAATTACAAAGATAATATCTTGGCGAACAAAGAGAGAAAGAAGGCAGAAGAAAAAAGGAAGAAAAAAGAAAAAGAAAATGTTTTTGAACGTTGCAAAAACTCATTTGTAATACGACCACGAGTCATCGATGTAAATTCAGACTGCGATGTCTCTTCGCGTGCAGGGGGTGAGATTATAAAAGAGAATTAAATCAAGATCGCGATACTGAAACGACAGAGAGAAAGAGAGAGACAGAGAGGGAGAGGGAAAGGGAGAGGGAGTGGGAGAGGGAGAATAGCAGTGCTTTCCGCGTCCGTAAATCCTATTAAGAGGCTTGCCTCGCGAGTATGTAATCAGGAGTGTACCGTTAAAATCGTATGAATGACATCGCGCCTTCCAGAACGATGATATAATACTTGGCACATCTTTTTTACATAATTTAGCATTTATTGTTATACGAATGAATGTTCACATTGAAATCATGCATCTCGTAGGAAACGACGATTGTGTTCTAATATGTTTTCTTGTTTCTTTCTTTTCATTCATTTTTATTTATTTATTTATTTTTTTTTCATAAAGATCTTTATCGTAATCTTTCTCAGCACAAATTTATTTATTTATTTATTTATTTATTTAGTTATTTATCATGTATTCCGTTCGCGAATAGAAAGCACACTTCCTGTTTTTCTTAAACGATCGATTTGAAATTTTCCTATCCAGTTATATCAGCTTTGTATGTTCAAATAGCTCGTTAAATCTCGATCGGTTTCCTTTTTTTTGCTTTCTTTTTTATCTTTTTAAGTTAGTCGACGAACGAAAGACATTGTAGGAGATCGTAGATTCCTTGAGAGCCGCACCTCACTTAATTTTAATTGCTTAATATTTACGTGGCTCTTTGTAAAGCGATTTTATGCGTATCGACGAGAATTTAATGAGATCTTAATTATTATAAGGCTTATCTTATGATCGCATATTGTACAGAGAAGACAAAAAATTCTTGACTAACGAGTACGAAACAGACGCGTTAGCATAGTCCTTCATAAATAAACATTTTGAATACCGATGGAAAGTAGAAACTTTTCCGTGGCGAAATTAGAACGAACGGAAGACTAGACAAGCTTCGGTTTCTAATCGAAGTCGAAATCTTTTGATACACATATAATGTAGATATTTTTTTTTCTCATTGATAATGATAATTAATATAGATTATATAACCGGCCAGAAAGATATAATACTTTGATATCCTCTTAACATATTTTTTTCTTCGCGTCGAGCCGGAAACCGATTTTGCTAATTCAAAGTCTGACCTTCTCTTACCTACGTGATTTTCACATTGGAATTATTCCCAAGGTCGATCAATGACTCTAGATACCTACGTAACTATCTTACAAAAATCGAAATGATACGAAAGTCAGAATATTTGCAAGCTATGCTTCAAAGCTTCAAATATAAAATTATTTATTACGAATATGGCACGAAAAAATATCTTCGATCAAGTCGTAATTTTTACGTAGAAAAAATGGTTTTGGAAAAAAAAAGAAAAAAAGAGAAAAAAAGAGAGAAAAAAGAGTAGTTACTCGCGCTGTAAGTTAAAACAAAGTCACGAGTCGTAGCATCGATCGTAATTAACGTCTATTATTTGCAAGTACGAGATCGTACCGATTGTCTGGTTCGCTCGAGCGAATAATTATTATCCTTTCGCGGATAGAACGTGCGTCCTCCTATTGTGTAACATGATCCATCCTCCTACTCTTTCTTCTCCTCTTCCATATCTCTCTCTCTTTCTTTTTCTTTCCAATATGAATTTATCCAGAAACCGTACGGACACAGCCCAACCTCCATAAATTATCATCCGTAACGGTGTTAAATAATAACAGAGCTTATCGTCTTTATTTTCTTTTTGTTTCTCCTTCTCTCTCTCTCTCTCTCTTTAATTGCGTTAAAGGCGTGTTAAAAGAAAATTACAAAGACACCGGATATCTTTATCTTCAATATAATTCCATTAATAGTTCGTTAATCTATGACGCGACGATGATATACTCCTTTTTTTTTTAACACGCCTTACTGGTCGTTTATAGACCATGACGTATTAATACCTCTGGTAAATATAGTATGCTTTTCGCTTCGTTTTATCAATGTTTACTAGTTCTTTCTACTTCCAGTTATAGTCATTTTGTATCTTTTTTTAGTTTTTATTTAGAAATGTTTTTTATCAAATAAGATCGATATTTCGATCAGATAGCTTTCGATTTCATAGAAGGTGTTAATGTTACCTCTGTGATCCAATGATCGAACATACAATATATATACATACATACAATATATATACATACATACATACATACATATATATATGTATATATATATATATATATATATATATATATATATATATATCAAATATCGACTAGGTATGTCTATCGCGGTTTTCAGCTCCATTTACCGGATACCTAAGTTGATTTATTATTTCCATTGCAACCTCATGACGGATATTTCTCGTGGTTGGTAGCAATGCGAGAACACGTTGAAACCGATCGGAATAGATCAGGTAGTAGGTATATCATGCGAATGAACCTTTTCCCCCTTTCTGTAATTAGTCTTCTCGAGTAGAAGCAACTTAACTTCTTCCTCGCTTGGCTAACGTGTAACTACTATTACATATTATGTGTAGTCTACCATAATCACTTTTACCACGCCATAGATATGACACGTTCGTGACTTCGTTCGATTTGGAAAGTTAAAAGTTCATTAAACCGAATTGTCCAACTTGATTATACAACATTGATGATTTTCCTTTAACGAAGTATGCAAATATGTTCGAAAATTCCTCCATTTTTATTTTTCATTTAATCTTAGAAAAGAGACCCGATAAATTATGTAATTATTCGTTCGAAATCGATTTCACGTTGACTCGTGTTTCGCTCATTCTCATAATTATCGTGTTACATGAATTACGTATAGTCTCTCTCATTTTCTCTCTTTCTCTCTCTCTCTTTCGCATTCTCATTAACGTAACATTGTTATCTCGGTTTACAATACTACGTGCTGACGATTCAGAAACAATAACTAACTGATCATCGTGTCACCTTCAGCCACTCGGATTTCTATACCCTCTTGTATATGTAAAATGAAATTATACGGTATATCAATTACGTAGGACGTATGCACGAGTAAGCAAATTTTATCATAGTGTTATGAAAGGATCGTTCAATGATTCATCTTTAAACATGGATATCGAGATTTGATCTTGGTTGGATTTAAATGTAAATAAGTAATATACATAGAAGGAAACATTTTAAACATTAGAAAGTTTTTGAGAACGATGAAATTGGATAACAAAAAAAAAAGAGAGATAAGCTCATTCTTAAATTTAAATTATGACCTTCGTATAATAACTTGGTAGACTCGCGTCTAGCAACTGTTAGTGCATAACGGATTCTATGGCTTACCGTTGACAGTTCGTTATTCGTCATCACAGAGCAAGTGATTTCGTAGGACGATATCTACGGTACTTCACATCCTTGAGAAAGTACTTAGTTTGTTATAATTATATTTATTTTCTCCTCTTACGATTAACATATTTCTCTTTCATTACCTTTTTATTACTATAATCGAAGAGTTGGATCACATTTCTTAAATGTCGTAGCTTTTCTTTCAATTTTTTTTTTTTTTTCGTTACAAAATACAAAAAATCGTTTCTCCGTAATAGTAAAAAAAAAAAAAGAATGCGGAACGTATTACATCGGAAAACATTTTGGAATGAAATTTCTTCGATCAAAAATCGATTTAAAAATATATCTACCATTACTCTCGTTCGTAGGTCCCTCCCATCAACTACAAAATACAATTAGCTTGGCGATCGATATAGTTAGTGCCTACTCTTCTCTCTTACTTTTTCACTCGCACGTATGGCTTTCGGACACAAAGAGAATCGAGCGAGTCGCGCGTGGAGAGGCTATAAATAAAGTTCGCGATGCACTTGCACCGGTGCATTGGTTGCATCAGGCGGCAAACCTCGTTCGCCTCCAGCTTCTGTCTGCTATCCTGATACGTTAGCTGCAGTACTGCTGCACCGATCATCTCGTTTAAATGAGAAAACAATAAAATTATTACTTTGAAAATTTGGAAGACAAAGAGAAAGAGAAAAAAGAAAGAGAGAGAAAGAAAGAGAGAGAGAGAGAGATTCGAAAACATTTCTTTCATTAAGTTTCTTCGAATAATATTTATTTAAATCTCTTTGGTGAGTTTCAAAAAGAGAAACTCTCACTCTGTCCCTTTTTCTCTATCTCTCTCTATTCGAGAGTCGATAGCTCGATCGAACGGTATCTTTATAATTGTTCTTAATAAAGTTTCACGATACCAAAATATCAAATATTTGTTCTGCACTTCGACTGGTATATCTCACGAAAGAGAAATAGCAATTTACTCGGAGTTCACGATTATCGATGACTCAAGGAAAGGTATATTCTCTAATAAAAATAGTAGAGATAAACGTCTTACGAAAATCTAAGCGGAGGGGATATGACCCCGTTTTGTTTTGTTTCTCCCTTCTGTACTTCGGATTAATTCAATTTGTTTTGGACATCGCGTTAGTAGCAGCCAAGTCGTCGAAGGGAGAAGGTCGTACCAGATCGAAGCTCGACTGTATATGTAATCTTAGTTTTATTTATTTTCTCTCGATTTTCTCTAGATTAATTAATTTATAATTGTATCTATATTATTTTATTTAGTATTAGACAGAATTGATACTAGTTCTTAGGACGTTTATATATATATATATAAATTGCTTCGAGAGCAATCAATCTGTGAATTAGATAAAAAAATCGAAGAAGATATTTAGAGATGAAATATTTATTTGCAACTTCACTTGATTACATCATTTTCGCAATTACATGGAAGATTAATCACGAAGATTCAGCATAGATTTTTATTTTTGTTTCTCTTTTTCTCTCTCTCTTCTCTTTCTCTCTCGAATTTTTTTTTAATCGAACGTTAGGTATTAAGCTATCATTATTTCTTATAGTTGCAAAACACAAGAAGTGTCCTTCCCGCGAGCTAAACGGATACTTTCGAGAGAAACGAGAAAACCATACGATGATACGTGCCGTTTGCACGTACTCGAGAAAAAGGATGAAAGAGATTTTTCTAAATATTTCTTAAATTGAAAAATATATATGATATTTAATAACATATCTTTATGTATATATGTATATACGTCTTTCTCGGTGAGCTAGCAAACGTGACCGCCGACACGAATTCACATCCCTTAAATTTCCGTTCTTAGTCATGACTTTGAATAAAACATTACGTGGTTCTCTTTTTTCTTTTTTTTTCTGTTTCTTGCTTGCCTTCGATTTTTTTTTTTTTTCTTTATACCTTTTCGCTATACGATACGAGACCAAGCTCCAAGGAAAGATATTACAAAGATATTATTTACGAATTTTGTTTTGTTCGGCATCTATATCAGCTGATTGTTATGACGATATCCCGAACCATACACACACGCACAAACACACACATATTTTCTTTTTCAACGATCATAGTTGGAATAATATCAAACGTTTTAAATTTACCTTGATTTACCTTTACTCAGAAATGTATATTTTTATTTGGAAAAATAACCATGATATTCACGTTTTCAGTTTTATGTGATTCATTCGATATAGGTATATCTATATATTTTTTAATAATTCCATGGATATTATTACGTAGATCGATCTAATTCCAAATAAGTGATAAATCCAATTATTTTTAGAATTTGTGCTGATCTTGTACTATTTTTATAATTACTGCCACAATAATATATACGTACATTCGTGATCGATATAGTAACACATGGTCAATGTGAGAAACGATCAATTAAATGCAACCTTCGCATAGACTCTTTCAGTATCATGAGCAATCCGAGTTACCTTGTCTTCTTCTTAAACGACGCATTATTTTCTAGAACAGCGAAATAACTATTCAAACTATTGCAAAGTCAGAATGACTCAACTCATTTGCCAGAGTTAAATTTATCAGATTTAAAACTAAAACCCTTTCGAGAGAAATTCTTCGTACAGAATTATTATCAATTTTCTTAATGCGTTTTTATCTTTGATCCAAGCCAAAGTAATTATTCTTTCTCTTAATTTTTTTTTCTTATATTATAAATTCGTTGAATTTATTAATATACATAAGATAAAGGAGATAATTAATTTTGCTTGGTCATCATTAATGAGATTTATTCAAAAAAGAAGTACAGAAGAACAGAGAAAGAAAACGAAACAATAAATGAAAAGAAAGAGAAATAGAAAAAGAAATGAAACAATACGTTTTTACAAATTTCGAATTGGACGATTATTCGGTTTATCAATCTTCTTTTTTTTTTCTTTTTTTTTTCTTTACAGAATTATCACGCACAGACACACGTGATAACGCACGTGTTCGAATCGAAATGTACTTGAATCGCGTGATGTAGCGGTGTACAGTTATGCACAACGTTCATACACGATGGTACGCTATGTGATGTAGATTGTAGAGGTAGATAGAGAAAGAGGGAGAGAGGGAAAAGAGACAAAGAGAAACAAGGACAGGGAGAGAGAGAGAAATACGCGGTATACCAAGTCGTGGCTGGCATGAACGATCGGGAGTCTTCAAGGTTCGCTCGAACACAACTCATCGTGGCCGGAGCAGTTTTTGACGAAGTTAAAAATCGCGTACGGTTGTTTACTAGGAGCATTTCTTGCAAAAGATTCTTTAACAAAAAAAAAGAATAATAATAATAATAATAATAATAATAATAATAATAATAATAATAAATGGAGAAAAGAAAACAGAAATAAAAGCAAAAAAACTTGTCACGGTTAAAAAAAAAACTTCTCGATTGAGTTTGACATTAATCGTACGAGAACCCTTCACTTTGATGTTGCCAAGACCTTCATCGAGCTAACTCGAAGGTTTCTCCGTTGTTCCGTGCGGATAGATATAGTATTGCACATAGATACTTTTCAATAAAAAACAGAAAAGAACATCGATTTCGAAATCGTTTATACGATCGAATAGAAGAGAACGAGTTACACAAATGAAGCGAAGAAGACGTAAAGATTGTGAATAGTGGACGACGTTTTAGACGAAGATTTTCATCGAACTTGCGCAAGAATTAGTTTTTTAATTACATGCGTGTATACGAATGATAAAGAAAAAATTGCATAGAAGAAAAATAAGTATATTTACGTATATCTTCGTTCTGTTCTTGCTGATCTTGACACAGTAAAGATTCTTACTCGATATAGAAAGGGATGCGTATATTCTCATAACTATAGACATATTTTACCGATGAGTACAACATTTTTCTTCGATTCGAACAGAAGAAAGAAGTGTATTGCAAGTCACGAAGAAGAGAGTTTTCTTATTTGAAATTGTGAAAGGAATCGGAGCAGTGATAACGATCCTCTAAAGGAAAAGGGGTAATTTTAGAGTCCTGCATTGCAGAAGAATTAAGTGTGAGGTGTAGCTTCTCGTGACGGGTCTAATAAGCGAGGAAGGAATATTTCCAAGGATCGAGCCTAGAGCAACATACATACATATATACATACATACATACATACATATATACATAGACTGAGCAGACGGATACACGAATATATACTAGGATATCTCCGATAGCAAAGTTTCTTCATTGGTGGCTGTCTGATTCGACTCGTTCGCTTGCCACACCGATCGTCGTCTCGCTCGTCGTCTCGAGTCGACCGCAAAATCGATCGCGACATCGACCGGCCACGTGCTCTCTACTCACGACGTTTTATTCGACTAAAAGAAGAAACTCGACGCGTTTCACGCGATTTGAAAAATGCTTGGTAGATAAGGAAGCCTATTTCGTAAAAGATAATTCGATCGGACTTTTATCTTTTTCATTTTCTTTTTTTTTCCTTTTTTTAATCGAAAAAAAACGATTTATCTCCTTTTTTCTCTCTCTCTCTCTTTTTTTTTTTTTTTTCTAAAGCAGTAACGTGAATTATGATCGATCGTCTTTCTTTCATTATTTTATTCGTTTATTAAGCCTGTAATTAACGTCTGTTGTGAGTAACGCGTATGTACGTATGTATATACAGAGTCAAAAATATCACATGTGCGTGATTATTCTGATTATTCGTGTCACTCTTACGATTTTCTTGTTTACATTTACGTCGGGAGAATAAGAGTCCTTCAGTTTGTATCGAACATCACAAGAGAGTAGAACGTAAGTTGATATTTGCCAAGAGAAAAATTACATACAGCGAGAAAGAAAGAAAGAGTGATTGAGAGAAAGAAAAAGAGAGGAAGAAAGAGAGAGAAAGAAGGAGAGACAGAGAAAGAAGGGAAAAAAGAAAGAAACACAAAAAAAAAAGGAAAAAAGTGCGTGCGCAAAATAAAGATACCAAACGAATGGCAATGGGTGTGGGTGTAACAATGAACCGACATGTGCTGGTTGCTTCGTATTCGAAAAGACAATAGAAGACTGGGAGACAAACGAAGCTGCAAAAGTGACTCTCTTTCGAAAGTATACCTCGAAGGAAACGAGCGATTTCGAAATTCGATTGTTGTCATCTCGTGTCTCGTGTCTCGTGTCTCGTTAAAATCGACCTCGTGGAACATTGTAGAAAAAAGGAAGGGTTATATCGAACGAATTCGTGTTCGAATCATCCCATACCATCCGATTTTTATGTAGGATGAAAATTTAAAAAAAAAGATTCGAGAGAAGGTATCTATGAGAAAAGATAGGAGAAAGAAAAGAATCGATAGAGATTGCGGTAGAGAAGGGTCGTTGACATCAAAGACTTCGTGACATGTGTTAAGAATGAACCACGATCCTGTGATCTGTCAGCAGTACTTTTATTGCAGTCAACGTAGACATCGAATCAGGTATAATTTATTAATGGGTAAGAAGAAAGGAAATTTTTTGTTTACGATCTTAAACTTGATCATTAAAAAATATTATAAAGTATGCATAATAGTAGTAATGGTAGTTTGATGATATTAAAAAAATTTTTATTATTAAACAAAAAAAAGGAACAGGAAGACGAATACATATATATATATATATATATATATATATATATATATATATATATATAAAAAAACATGTAAAGAATGTCTCTTTTAATTTCGTACTTGAACTAGCAATTTTCTTGCGATGACGAATGCGAAAGAATGTAAACGCGCTTTGATATGCAAATAACTAAGTATACGAAGTAATATAAAGATAAAAAGAATTATCAGAGAAGTAACGAATATAAGACAGATAGATGATCTTCGTTTCGACCTTAACCTAACGTTAACATCACGTAATTGATTATATTTATGCGTAATCAGGTTTAGTATCGTTTCTATCTATCAATCGGATACATCTTTTATCTTTTGAGGAAGAAGTTGATGAAGAAAAATAATCGTTTCCTTTTGATTTATAAATGTTAACGATTATACAAAAAACGATACATTGAATAATTCATTTACACGATAAATCTAAGGATATTCCTATTTAATCGTAAATTCTTGTAACGTTCTTGATAATAATCTGAAGAATTTTCCTCGATATAAATCGAGAAAACATCGAATATCATACATGTATAAACTCTCTAATAGTTCTAATAGTTTTAATACTAACTATTAAGTTAACGAACGAAGTCTTATTCGAGAATATCAGCTGTCTTGCAAGTTGTGTTGAGAAGAAAGAAGTCCATATAAAGTATTCACGAATACGGATCAAGGTTGCCGGATCTGGTAGTTGCGGAGAACGTGAACGTAAGACGATCGTTTCGTTCGATTGACTTCTTTAGAATTTAGAGAGGCATCCAAAGATATATATATAGTTATTACATCGCCTAAACTTTGTAAATTGTCCTTCGAAAGGATCGATCCTTGAACGAACGAGCGTTCGATCTTACCGATGAATTTTTTTCTTTAACATTTTTTTACATGATCGTAAATCATGATTCATATTTGTTACATGTGCAAAACAATGTTTATGAGTTAACTGTACAGTGAGTTTATTTCAAGGAGATATTTGTAAAAAAGAAAAAAAAAAGAAAAAACTTTTAAAACCATAAAAAAAGATTTAGTAATGTTTTTCAAGCGTGGAAGAATAATTTTTCGTGATTTCCTTAGAGATAAATTTTGACGCGAAGATGGGAACAATGGCGAATCGTTTCGTGAACAGAACGATGAGAGAAATTATATCAATACATAGTTATGTAGCTACTCGAAATAATATAGGCAGACAGAAGAGGGTTCTTATTGTTCGAATGCATAAGTCCGCGACTTCTTTTCCGGATGAAATCTCTTCGTAATGAACACATCATCGATCGAAGGAACACGATGTTGAGTTAACGTCACGGGACTGGCTCATAGCGTTATTTGCTCCTTCTTTACATCATCCTATGAAATCTGAGAAAATGTCAGATGTTTTAAGCTATATTCTTGCGTAGTTCACGTATTAATATTGACTAATTATTATTTCTAAATTATCATTCGAGAAGATTGCTTCGAGGAACTCGCAAATCCAAATCAGAATTTTTTCGTATCGACGTGTTATCGAAATTATTCATGTTTCTACTTGTTTCTTTTTCTTTTTTTTTATTTACCCTTTGCTTTTTCATTTCGCATTACTTTGAAACTTGAAGTAGATAAATCACGATAGATGTAATCATGTAAAATTATCGATGATAATGCATAAAGAACGATATTTCATCGGTGTGTAATTGTAAAAGCGTACTATGTTATTAGCATTTCCGTTTTACTGTACCATGGAATATATTGCAAACAGAATATCGTACGACTCCGGCTTAACTAAATGTAAAATCAAAACGTGATAGATATTATCTATGTATCTAAATATTCTAAATTTACTTTAGCTTT